>NC_026000.2:84747000-84836761 GCF_000442705.2 Elaeis guineensis
CACGATTCCATCCCTGGAGAGTCCCTACCTCCGTTCCACCAGAAGATCCTCGAGACTCGCAGTCGAGAGGACCTCCTGGGTCAAAGATTTTGGGAGATGAACCGGCGGATCGAGGAGCTCCGCCATGCTCCCACTGCTTACGATGAGGACATCTGCACTGACCCTTTTTTCTCTCAAATGATCATGCAGGAGCCAATCCCGCCGAACTTCAAGCTCCTCCAATTCGAGAGCTACGACGGGACCTCGGATCCGGTTGACCACCTGGAGGCCTTCCGGACAATGATGCTGCTCCATGGCGCGCCAGATGCCATCCTGTGTCGAGCTTTCCCGCCTATCTTGAAGCAAGCAGCAAAAAATTGGTACTCGACATCGAAGCTGGGTACTATCTTCTCCTTTGATCAGATGAGCCACCAGTTTGTTGCTCATTTCATCAGCAGCCAGCACCCCCGGAGAGGTTTGGAGTCCCTCATCAACATCAAGCAAAAGGAGAGAGAATCCATCCGAGCTTACATCAATCATTTTAACGTCACCGCGTTGGAGGTCCGAAACTTGGACCAATCGATCGCGATGGCCGCCCTGAAGTGCGGTCTTCAAAAGAACGATCTTCTATTTTTCCTGGAAAAGAAGTATCCTAGGGACTTTGCTGATTTACTGGCTCAGGCCGAAGGATATGCCCGAGCAGAAGAAGCCTTCAAGATGAAGGATGAGGAGGCCACGAAGGAGCGATAGGCAGGAGACTCCAGCAAGCCCGCAGTTGAAAAAGGATCGAGTGAAGCTCGGCCACATTCTTGAACTCCCTCCAGATACAAGTGTGTCCAGACTCCTCTCCGGGCTCGTAGGCAGAGAAGCCCAGACCACAAAGTTCAGTGGGGCTCTCCCCCGGGAAGATTCCACAGCTACGCCCATCTCAACGCATCGAAAACTCAAGTGCTGATGGCGGCTAGGGAGCAGCTGCCAAGGTCGGAAAGGATGTGCACACATCCCGGGAAGCGCAACCCTAACATGTTCTTCCTCTATCATCGTGACCACGGCCACGACACGGAGGAGTGCATTCAGCTTTGAGATGAGATCGAGGAGCTCATCAGACGAGGTTGGCTCGACAGATTCATTCGATGCCGACCTGAAGGTAGAGAAGATCGGCCGAGGTCCCTACCACAACCGGAGCCATCAAAGAGGGAGGAGTAGCTTGAAGATCGGCCTCCAATTGGGATTATCAACTCCATCTCTGGAGGACCCCGACGGAGAGCAGACCTTCCGTGGCTATGGGATTCAAAAAATCTACGAATATATTACCAATAACTTTGCCTTAAATAAAAGTTTCTTTCATATTTGCATATCTTTTCTTTTGATGTGAGCTCATAACGACAAAGAGTAGCTCCTTCCGACAATCGAAACTAAGCGTGTTAGGAACAGGAGGAGGACCTCGTCCTAACACGAATAAAGTCGAAGGCCCGATTATTTAAAGATCGGATGGGAGGAGAGGCCCATACAACGGCCCTTATGTGCCCCCACAGCTATGTTAAGAACAGGAGAAGAACCTCATCCTAACATGAGCAAAATTGAAAGCTTGGTTATTTAAAGACCGGATAGAGAGAGAGGCCCTTACAACGGCCCTTATGTGCCCCCACAGCCATGTTAGGAATAGGAGGAGAACTTTGTCCTAACATGAGCAAAGTCGAAGGCCCAGTTATTTAAACACCGGATGGGGGGAGAGGCCCTTACAACGGCCCTTATGTACCTCCACAGCCATGTTAGGAATAGGAGGAGAACCTCATCCTAACATGAGTAAAGTCGAAGCCCGGTTATTTAAAGACCGGATGGAGGGAGAGGCCCTTACAACGGCCCTTATGTGCCCCCACAACCATTTTAGGAATAGGAGGAGAACCTCGTCCTAACATGAGCAAAGTCGAAGGCCTAGTTATCTAGAGACCAGATGAGGGGAGAGACCCTTGCAGCAGCCCTTACGTACCCCCCACAGCCCTGTTAGGAACAGGAGGAGAACCACATCCTAACATGAGCTAAAATTGGCTATCGGGAACAGGAGGAGAACCTCATCCTGATACAAATGAAGACTCGATCGATCAAGACCGGATGAGGAGGAAAGCCTCCTCAACGGCTCCTCTACACTCCCACGACCCCATTAAGAGCAGAGGAAAAACCCTCACTCGAATACAAAAAAAAGGGGAGATGAAAAGGAAAAGCGACGAACTACACCAGTGAAAAAGAAACTACATCAAAAACATAAGGGACCTCATCTGAACGAGGAGGAAGACTCTTATCAAAAACCCTCAGTCGCTAAGAGAGAACTCAACATAGGTTGAGGAACAATCGACTTCCTCAAGGTAACGAGAAGTTCGGGCCTCCAAGCTCGAGCACCGGAAGGAAGCGTCAAACTCAAATGGCCTCGAAAAGACCTACGGTCATGAACAAAAAGAGCAAATCAACACGGCGGTGACCAGGAACCTTCAAGCAACATCGACATCGAATGAGACAAAAGACAAAAGAAGTTCAGTAAATGATGACTCAAAGCAAGAATAGACGAGGAATTACACAAATAATGCCGACGTCGAACAAGATGGAAGACAAAAGAAGTTCAGTAAATGACAACTTAATATCAGAATGGATAAAATAATGGAAAATTTTCTTTTCATTTTATTAGTGAAGTGTACATTACAAAGCCCTGAAGGCCCAAAAAAGAAAAATGACAAGAAAAGAAAAAGAATACATAAAAGGATGAAAGGTAAAAAGGGGCTTTAAGGAAGCTCGACTTCTTCCGACTTTGAGCTCTCGGTTCCAGTCATTATTAGGGATGGCTTTAAGTTTTCGACTTCTTCTTCTAGTTCCATCTCTCTTAGTAGCATCTCCCGATACATCTGGTGGAACCGCCGGCTTTCGCCCTCCGCCTCCCGAAGCCTCTTCCTCAGGACCTTGAACTCCGCCTCGACATCCTTGACTGCCTGCTGCTCGTGAGCCAGCTGAATCTTCAGCTGCTGCAGTTCGACCTTCTCCTACCCAAGGGCCACAGACAGTTCTTCCATGGTCCCCCTCAAGGAGCGGAGCTCGTCGGAGCCTTGTGCAGAGGCGGGCTGGACTCTCTCTGACAACTGCCTCTGAAGGTAAGCAACTTCATCGGTCGCCATCTTGAGCTTCCTTCGGTAGTCCTCTACTTGCCCGCACCAGCTGACTCAGTAGGTGTTGTAGTTCGCCTCAGCATCATGCAGCTATTTTTTGAAGGTCGGAGAATTTTTTCGACCAGCCTCAGTCGCATTCGGCTTGAGTTGCAAGCCAGGATGAGCTCCCTTCCAACTGGCCGATCTTCTCCCGTGCAGCCGCCAGCTCAACTTCAAGAGAGTTGATCTTGGAAGCCTGAGTCCAAGATCGATCGCCGACGTATTTTTGGAGTTCCTCAAGCTCCGTCACGAAGTCGGCCTTCCTCCGGGTGTATTCCATGAAACCCTTTTTGTGGAGGTCCAGAAAACGAGTAGCCTCCACAGTGACTTTCGAATGGATCTTCCTCAGCCAGTGAAGTTCATCATCCAGCTTCTTGGATTTCTCCATCAAGTGACGAACTTCCCTTCTGAGGTCCCGAACCATCGACTTCAGAGGAATCCCTGGTGGTAGGGGAAGAGCTTCGGCAGGGCACGTCGTTGGGAGACAAGAGTGCCACAACTCAAATTAGTGCAAAAAGATAAAAGAGAAGGAAAAGAATGCAAAAGAAGAAAAAGAAACTCTCTGTAAAGAAAAATTCGATTTCATTGATTAAATGATTTTCAAGTACAAGAGAACAAAGAAAAGTTGCTACAAAGGAAAAATATAAAATTAGAGATTTCGGACC
Source organism: Elaeis guineensis (assembly GCF_000442705.2). Taxonomy (NCBI): domain Eukaryota; kingdom Viridiplantae; phylum Streptophyta; class Magnoliopsida; order Arecales; family Arecaceae; genus Elaeis; species Elaeis guineensis. The sequence continues at coordinate 84,750,836 of NC_026000.2, forward strand.
TCTGGGACAGAAGTGGAGGAGCTCGGCACCCCTGGAAGGTCGGTTGCGGCAGTCATGGCAGTCGAGGAGGTCCCGACTGGAGGAGGATCGACAGCGGCTTCGGAAGATCCGGCTTCATCATCGGACGCCTCATCTAAGAAGCCGAGGTCCAATTCGAAAAACTTTCTGGCCACCTTCTCTTGGTAGAGCTCGAAGCCCTTGATAAAGGCATCCTGACCGAACTAGACCTACAGATCTTCTATCTCGGAGGAGGTCTTGAACTCCTCCACCGCTCGGGCCCCTACCTCTGAGACTAGGGACGGGATCTGCGCCTTCAGCTCGGAGACCTGTGCTTTCAGTTCAGAGACCTCGGCCTCTGCCTTCTTCCTTTCCTCCTCCAAGGCGGCCCTCAAATCGGACAAGGTTTGTCCCTCCTTCTGCAGTGCCTCCTGGAGACTTGTAACCTCAACGATCTTCTCCTGGAGGCAGGTGGCCTCAGCCAGGTGACCTTTCTCTGCTCGGGCTGCCTCTCTCTTGGCATTCTTCATCGCCTCGACGTTGGCGATGAGCTGGTGTCCCATCTGCGGGAGCGGTCGGGGAGTCAATATAAAAGCTAAGGAGTAAACTAAGTAAAGAAGCAAGAAGAAAAAAAGTGAATTGACCTATCTCGAGAAAGAATCTCAGAGAGTCCCAGACCTGCTGCTCAGGATCAGCAAGGACGATCCTATGGACGACCTCGGGCAAAATGCACCCTTCGACTAGCTTCTTTATTAAATCCCTATTGTTGAAGGGATTTTTTCCCAGATCTTCCTTAGAGCAGTCGGCCCCTCGATGGCAGCCTTGCAGCTGCGGCTCTTGCGGGCCAGGGTCTTCTTCCTCCTCCTCCTTTCGGCCCTCGGTGCCCCCTTGGGATGAGCCTCTGGAGCAGGAACCTCGATCGGGGGGCTCCATGAGGAGGCATGGGGGACTTCAGGCTCGACATCAGAGGGGGCGTCAATGGCAACGGCCACCTGAGCAGACGCGGCCGAGCTCGTTTCTTCTGTCCTAGCTCTCTTCGTCGACCCCGAGGTTGCAGCGCCTTTTCTCTTGTGGGTTTTAAGATCTTGGGCCAACCTTCGAGCCACGCCTGTGTCCATGTCTGCAATAAAAGGAGATCGACACGGCTAAAAAATAGAGTAAGAGAAAAGAAAAGCAGCAAAAAAAAAGTATATATATATATATAATAATGATAGTACCGATGGGGTAAAGAGGGCTCAAGCCGACGTTGAATAAGAGTTATTCCTTCAGAAGGTCAAAGAGAAGGGGGGCTGGATAGGCCTCGAGCTTACTGGAGGCTTTGAGGTCATCTCTTTCTAGGATAGAAGCCCGGCGGACGGAATCCCTCAGAGAGCCCCAGGGGGTAATCCCAGCTTCAAGGTCGGGCATCGGACGTAGAAGTACCTCTCCTTCCAGTTGTGAATAGAAGAGGGGGCACCTTTCAACAACCCTTTTCTACCGAACTGGGAGGAGAAGTACCACCAATCCTTTGCCGAGGGATGATGCTTGAAAGTAAAGTTCCTAAACAAGGAAAGGGTTGGCTGGACTTCGGCTAGGCAACAGAGGGAAAGAAACCCTATCTGAAATCTAAAAGAGTTCGGTGCTACAGAAACTAAAGAAATGTTTAAAAAATGGAAGAGAGTGATGACAAAAGGCGGGAGTGGAAGTCCAAGTCCGGCGCGGAAAGCTTCTTGGTATAAACAGAAGCAGCCAGGGGGAGGAGTGCTAGCCCGGCCAGTTGGCCCGAGGAGCTCCAGCTCGTACTCCAGAGGAACCCCGTACTGAATCCTAATCAGTGAGAGTTCCTCCGGAGTCAGAGAATTGGGGATGGTGTCTGGTACAAAGACCAGACGAGGTTCTTCTATAGAGCTAATTGGGGAGGTGGGACGGACGAACTCCTAGAACTGCTAGAGGAGGAAGTGCTAGAGGACATTTTGAATCGAACAAAAACCCTAAAAACCTCGAAAAAATTGGGAAAAATAAGAACGGAAAGTTCGTGGAAAACTGAATAGATGGAATGTGACAGAAGAAAAATAGAAGAAGAACAGCAAGAGAGAAAACAAAGAGGGGAGTTCTGAAACTTACCTAGGCTGGTCCGAAGGATGCAGAGATGCAGAGATGGGGATGACTCGAAGAACACCTAAGGCCGAAAAAGATGCTGAGGAAGGACGGAGCTCTCAAGAAGAAGAAGGGCACCAACAGGACTCTCGGCAACGTGAAATCCCTGGAGAAGGGGAGCGGATTTAAATAGGCAATAAGATCAGGCACAGTAATGATTGTGGATCTCCTCTGGCCGACCTACACTCGCCGCGTGTCCCACTCACCATTGCAGACGGCTGAAAGCGGTTGACAGCTGATAGAGCCATTATTGTGCCACACCTAGAGCAACGCTCCAGCGGGAATTCTGAAAAAATCTTTTCGGATCGCTTTGATTTGAAAAGGCTCAGCACCAGTGCACCAAACGCCAAAATATCTGGAAACAACCGAGTATGGAAATCAAGGGAGGCAACTTCGACTGTGAAAGTTTCTCTGTACTTCCTTCATTCGGAACCCAAACTCAAAAGTAGGGGGACTGGTGTTGGATGTAAAATAACCCCAGCCGAAGTTTGTAAATGGCCGACCCTTCCAGGGCTTTTTCGGCTTCCGACCTTGTGTGGCATCTTTCTGAACCCCCTCAACCGTTCGAGCTTCCATAATACCATCCAGGCTTCTCCAATCATGAGCTTCTCCATTCATCTACCGGATTGCTCCAAACGCCCTCTGAACTCCACTATCAGCCAATTTTTTACAGTGATCGATTATTCTCCGAATCCCTTCCAGACTTCTTCCAGCCATGAGCGGTCTATTCCAAACTTCTACTACGAGTGGTCTACTCCAAACTTCTACTACGAGCGGTCTACTTCGAACTTTCACGACGAACAGCCTCCACCAGCAGAATCTCTACTCCGAACCTCTACTACAAGCAGTCTACTCCGAACTTCTACTACGAGTGGTCTACTCCAGATCTCTACTGTAAGCGAATTCCATCCGAGCTTCTACTGTAAACGAATTCCTTCCGAACTCCTATTACAGGTGGCCTTCAGCCGAGCTTCTTCAATAAGCGGTCCCCATACGGACTTCAACAACGCCAACCAGACTTCCACAAGACCCTTCAGACTCCTTCAGTGGACGAACCTCCCCAACGCCATCCGAAGTCCACTGCCGGTCGACCCTTTGTCGGATTCCTCATGAAACCGAACTTCCCCAACAAAAAGTCTCCATTCGAGCTTCTACAGTAGATGGTTCCTGCCTGCAGCATCAGCGCTCTAGGCACCCGACAACAGTAGACCCGTCAGCAACCTCAAAAATATCCGATCTTCTCCTGGATTGATGAGACAGAGAGCCATTCCGCCCCATCGGACATCCCAGTCGAGCTTCAGTCGATAGATCCGAACTCTTGGCAAGTCACGATAATGGCCACTACCCTACTCCACACTCTATAACAGATTCCGCATGGCTCCACCACTCTCTGGCAAGTCGCGACAACAGACACCACTCTACTCTCCGTAACAAACTCCACGTGGCCCTGAACGGCCCCTGACGCCACTACTCTCCGTAACAAACTCCGCGTGGCCCTGAACGACCCACTACCGAGTGGTTACAGATGTCGCTGTCAATCAGTTACGCTCTCCGTCTATAAAAAGGGACCCCCAGATACGTTCTTCTCTAAGATCTAAACTCTATCTCAAAACTCTGCTAAAATTTCTATTCGAGCACTCCATTTCTATTGAGGCAGAGTACTAACTTGAGCATCGGAGGGTCTTGCCGGAGCACCCCCAACTCTAGTTTAGACTTCCCTTGCAGGTCCCAACGACGGCCGTGGTCATCTCAACTCTAACTTCTTCGACGTCGGCAGAATTCTGCACCAACAACACCTAATGGGTACACACCTTCAGGTAGATCTACTAAGGACCAAACCTGGTTGGAATACATGGAGTCAATTTCTGACTTTATCGCATCCATCTTAGATAAACTTCTTTTTCAAGAAGATGGCATGATGGCTCAAAATCATATTGTGATCCTCAGAAAGATAGAAGTAGTATCCCATAGTCTCCTTTGGATATCTTATAAAATAAGTCCTGTTGGGCATAAAATACCCCCAGTCGAAGTTCGTAAAAGGCCGACCCTTCTAGAGCTCTTCCGGCTTCCGACCTTGTGCAGCGTCTTTCTGAACTCCCTCGACTGTCCGAGCTTCCATAATATCATCCGAACTTCTCTAATAATGGGCTCCTCCATTCATCTATCGAGCTGCTCCAAATACTTTTCGAGCTTCACTATCAGCTGATTTTCTACAATGATTGACTATTCTCTGAATCTCTTCCAGACTTCTTCTGACCATGAACGACTTTCCTCCGAACTTCTTCCGGACTTCGTCAATATCTGAACTTCTCCAACAGCATGATTTCTATAGTAACCAGACTCCATCCAAGTTTCTATGACGGTCGACTACCTTTTGGATTTCATCCGAGCTCCTACAAGAGCCGGATCCCAGCCGAACTTCTACAGTGGATGGATTCCAGACGAACTTCTACAATGGATGGGTTCCACCAGTGAGATTTCTATTCCGAACTTCTTCCAGACTTCGTCAATGACCAAGCTTCTCCAGCAGCCAGTCTTCGTCCAAGCTTCTATAATAAGAAGTCTCCATCCGAGCTTCCACAACAGCCGGTCTTCGTCCAAGCTTCTATAATAACAAGTCTCCATCCGAGCTTCCATGACAACTGGTCTTCAACCGAGCTTCTACAATAAGTGGCCTCCTTCCAGACTCCTAAAAGAGCCAGACTCCATTCGAACTTCTACAACAGAATTGAATCCCGGACTCCTCCAACGTTCGACCTTCCACAGTGTCCTCAAGACTCCTCCAGTGGATGAACCTCCATAATGCCATCCTAACTCCACTATCGGTCAACCCTCTACCAGATTTCTCATGAAACCAGACTTCTCCAATGAAAAGTCTCCATCCGAGCTTCTACAGCAGGTGACTTCCGCCTGCAGCATCAGCGCCAAAGGCACTCGAAAATAGTGGACTCATCAGCAACCTCGAAAACATCCGAGCTTCTCTTAGATTGTAAAGACAGAGAGCCATTCCGCTCCATCAGACGTTCCAGCCGAGCTTCAGCCGTCAGGCCCGAACTCTCTAGCAAGTCACGATAGTGGCCACTACCCCACTCCACTCTCTATAACAGATCCCACGTGGCCCCACCACTCTCTGGCAAGTCACGACAATGGACACCACTCCACTCTCCATAACAAACTCCACGTGGCCCTGAACGGCCCCCTGACGCCACTACTCTCCGTAACAAACTCCGTGTGGCCCCAAACGATCCACTACTAGGCAGTTACAGACATTGCTATCAATTAGTTACACTCTCCATCTATAAAAAGAAACCCCAGATACGTTCCTCTCTAAGCTCTAAACTCTATTCCAAAACTCTACTAAAAACCCATTTGAGTGCTCTATTTCTGTTGAGGCAGAGTACTGACTTGAGCATCGGAGGGTCTTGCTAGAGCACCCCCAACTCCGGTTTAGACTTCCCTTACAGGTTCCGACGACGGACGCGATCCCCTTGACTCCAGCTTCTCCAGCGTCAGTGAAATTCTGCACCAACAGAATTGATGCTAGAGGAAGGGTTCTGTGTCTTCGCAGTATCCTTGTTCTTAAAGGAGTACTCAACGGGACTGTCTTCGATCATCTTCTTCGATATTTTCTTCTTCATTTCCTGCCAGATCTCCACCTGATGCCTCCCCGAAAGGCATCCACCAAGTGATCTATGGCCTCCGTGGCCAGATCTCAATGAGCCCCACAAGCTCTGACCTCGTCTCCAGTTTTCCAGGCTCCTCCTCCTCTGGCAACGGCAGTCGGCATGGAGCAATTCGACTTGCTGGTTCAGCAAGTCAGGGGCCTTACCGAAGCAGTGCAGGCCATACAGTAGCAGCCGCAGGCATCAGTGCGGCTGGAAAGAGCATCGTCGGAGTTCCAGAATCTGGCAACCGGGTGGGCCACATGGGCCAGTCGCCCTGTCTTCCTTGGAAAGGGGAAGCAGAAGGTGGAGAGCCCTCCGTCCGATCATGATTCCACCCCCGAAGGGTCCCTACCTCCATTCCACTAGAAGACCCTCGAGACTCACAGTCGAGAGGTCCTCCTGGATTAAAGATTCCAGGAGATAAACCAGCGGATCGAAGAGCTCCACCATGCTCCCACTACTTACGGTGAGGACATCTGCACTGACCCTCCTTTCTCTCAAATAATAATGCAGGAACCAATCCCGCCGAATTTCAAGCTCCCCCAATTCGAGATCTACGATGGGACCTCGGATCGGTTGACCACCTGGAGGCCTTCCGGACAATGATGCTACTCCATAGCGTGCCAGATGCCATCCTGTGCCGAGCTTTCCCATCTACCTTGAAGGGAGCAGTAAGAAATTGGTACTCGACACTGAAGCTGGGTACTATCTTCTCCTTTGATCAGATGAGCCATCAGTTCGTTGCTCATTTCGTCAGCAGCCAGCATCCCCAGAGAGGTTCGGAGTCCCTCATTAACATCAAGCAAAAGGAGGGAGAATCCATCCGAACTTACGTCAACCATTTTAACACCATCGCATTGGAGGTCCGGAACTTGGATCAATCGGTTGCAATGGCCACCCTGAAGAGCGGTCTTCAAAAGAACAATCTTCTGTTCTCCCTGGAAAAGAAGTATCACAGGGACTTCGCTGATCTGCTGGCTTGGGCCGAAGGATATGCCCGAGTAGAGGAAGCCTTCAAGGACGAGGAGGCCACGAAGGAGCGGCAGGCGGGTGACTCCAGCAAGCTCGCAGTTGAAAAAGGGCCGAGTGAAGCTCGACCACGTTCTCGAACTCCCCCCGGACACAAGTGTGTCCACACTCCTCCCTGAGCTCGTAGGTAGAGGAGCCCGGACCGCAGGGTTCGACTGAGCTCTCCCCCAAGAAGATTCCACAGCTACACCCCCCTCAATGCTCCAAAAGCTGTCAGGGAGTAGCTGCCAAGGATGGAAAAGATGCGCACACACCCCGAAAAGTGCAACCCTAATAAGTTTTGTCTCTATCATCGTGACCACGGCCACGACATGGAGGAGTGTATTCAGCTCCGAGATGAGATCGAGGAGCTCATCAGATGAGGTTGGCTCGACAGATTCATTCTATGCCGGTCTGAAGGTAGGGAAGATCGGTCGAGGGCCCTGCCACAACTGGAGCTGCCAAGGATGGAGGAGCAGCCTGAAGATCGACCTCCAATCGGGATCATCAACTCCATCTCTGCAGGACCCTAACGGGGAGTAGACCTTCTGCGACTATGGGATTCAAAATATCTATGAATGTATTACCAATAACTTTGCCTTAAATAAAAGTTTTTTTTGGCATGATCTTTAACGATAGGGAGTAGCTTTCTCAGACAATCGAAACTAAGCGTGTCAGGAACAAGAGGAGGACCTCGTCTCGACACAAATGAAGGTCCGATTATTTAGAGATCGGATGGGGGGAGAGGCCCTTGCAACGGCCCTTATGCGACCCCACAGTCATGTTAGGAACAGGAGGAGAACCTCATCCTAACATGAGCAAAGTCGAAGGCCCAGTTATTTAAAGATCGGATGGGGGGAGAGGCCTTTGCAACGGCCCTTATGTGCCCCTACAGCCATGTTAGGAACAGGAGAATAACCTTATCCTAACATGAGCAAGGTCGAAGGCCCGTTATTTATAGACCGGATGGGGGAGAGGCCCTTACGTGGCCCCACAGTCCTGTTAGGAACAGGAGGAGAACCTCATCTAACATGAGCTGAAATTAACTGTGTCAGGAATAGGAGGAGAACCTCATCCTGACACAAATGAAGACCCGATCGTTTAAGACTAGACGAGGAGGAAAGCCTCCTCAACAGCTCCTCTACACCCCTACGACCCCGTTAAGAGCAAAGGAAAAACCCTCACTCGAACACAAAAAAAGGGAGAGAGAAAAAAAGAAAGCGATGAGCCACGCCAGTGATAAGGGAAAAACAAACTATATCAAAGACACAAGGAACCTCATCTTAACGAGGAAGGAGACTCTTGTCAAAAACCCTCAGTCTTTAAGAAGGAACCCAACACTGGCAGGAGAAAATCGACTTCCTCAAGGTAACGAGAAGTTCAGGCCTCCAAGCTCGAGCACCGGGAGGAAGTGTCAAACTCCAGTGGCCTCGAAAAGACCTTCAATCATGAACAAAAGGGGCAAATCAATACGGTGACGACCAGGAACCTTCAAACAACGTCGACATCGAACAAGATAAAAGACAAAAAAAATTTGGTAAACGACAACTTAATGCAAGAATGGACAAGGTAATGAAAAATTTCCTTTTCATTTCATTAGTGAAGTGTACGTTACAATGGCTTTGAAGGCCAAAAAAGAAAAATGATAAGAAAAAGAAAGCATACATAGAACAAAAGGTAAAGAAGCTCTAAGGAAGCTCGGCTTCTTCAGACTTCGAACTCTCAGTTCCAGCCATCATCGAGGATTGCTTTAAGTTTTTGACTTCTTCTTCCAGTTCTTTTTTTCTTAACAGCATCTCCCGATACATTTGATGGAACCGCCGACTCTCACCCTTCGACTCCCGAAGCCTCTTCCTCAGAACTTCGGACTCCGCCTCGGCATCCTTGACCGCCTACTGCTCGTAGGCCAGCTGAATCTTCAGCCGCTGCAGTTCGGCCTTCTCCTATCCAAAGGCCACGGACAGTTCTTCCATGGTCCCCCTCAAGGAGCGGAGCTCGTCGGAGCCATGTGCAGAGATGGCCTGGACTCTCTCAGACAACAAACTCTAAAGGCGGGCAACCTCATCGGTCATCGTCTTGAGCTTTCTTCGGTAGTCGTCTACTTGCCTGCACCAGCCGACTCAGTAGGTGTTGTAGTTCACCTCGGCGTCCTGCAGCTGCTTTCGAAGGTCGGAGAATTTTTTCGACCAGTCTCGATCGCGGTCGGCCTGAGTTGTGAGCCAGGATGATCTCCCTTCCAACTGGCCGATCTTCTCTCGTGCAGCCGCCAGCTCGACCTCAAGGGAGCTGATCTTGGAAGCCTGAGTCCAAGATCGGTCGCTGGCACGTTTTCGAAGTTTCTCAAGCTCCTTCACGAAGTCAGCCTTCCTCCGGGTGTAGTCCATGAAGCCCTTTTTGTGGAGGTCCCGAAAGCGAGCAGCCTCCGTAGTGACTTCCGAATGGCTCTTCCTAGCCAGTGAAGTTCGTCATCCAGCTTCTTTGATTTCTTCGTCAGGTGACAAACTTTCCTTCTGAGGTCCCAGACCATCGACTTCAGAGGAATCCCCTATGGTAGGGGAAGAGCTTCGATGGGGCACTGTCGTTGGAAGACAAGAGCGTCACAACACAAATCAATGCCAGAAAACAAAAGAGAAGAAAAAAATATAGAGTAAAAAGGAGGAGCCCTCTGTAAATAAGAATCCGATTTCATTGATTAAATAGTTTTAAGTACAGAGAATGAAAAAAAGTTGCAACAAAGAAAAAAAAAGAGAGAATACAAAATTAGAGGTTTCAGACCTCTGGGGCAAAAGTGGGGGAGCTCGATGCTCCTAGAAGGTCGGCCGCGGCAGCTGCGACAGTCGAGGAAGTCTCAGCTAGAGGAAGACCGGCAGCAGCTTCAGAAGGCTTCATCATCGGACGCCTCATCCAGGAAGTCAAGGTCCAGCTCAGGAAACGTCTTGATGAAGGCGGCCTAGCCGAACTCGACCTTCAGATCCCTCATCTCGGAGGAGGTTTTGAACTCCTCCACTACCCGGACCATTGCCTCCGAGACCAGGGTCGGGATCTGCATCTTCAAGTCAGAGACCTCGGCCTCTACTTTCTTTCTTTCCTCCTCCAAGGTGGCCCTCAAGTTTGTTGAGGTCTGCCCCTCCCTCTGCAGCGCCTCTTGGAGACTCGCGATTTCGGCGATCTTCTCCTTAAGGGGGGCGGCCTCCTTCCTAGCATTGTTCATTGCCTCGATGTCGGCGATAAGCTGGTGTCCAATCTACAAGAGCGGCCAAGGAGTCAATATAAAAACTGAGGAATAAGCTAAGCAAAGAGGCGAGAAGAAGAAAGGAGTAAATTGACCTACCTCGAGAAAAGACCCCAGAGAGTCCCAGACCCGCTGCTCAGGATCGATGTGAACGGTCTTGTGGATGACCTCGGGCATGATGCACCCATAGACCAATCTCTTTATTAGATCCCTATTGTTGAAGGAATTTTCCCCTGGATTTTCTTCGGAGCCATCGGCCTCTTCGATGGCAGCCCTGCTGCTGCGGCTCTTGCGGGTCAATGTCTTCTTTCTCCTTCTCCGTTCGGCCCCCGGTGCCTCCTCGAGTCGGCCTCTGGAGCAGGAACCTCGGTCGGGGGGCTTCTTAAAGAGGCCTGGGGGACTGCGAGCTCGACGTCAGAGGGAGAATCGACGGCAATGGCCGTCTGGGCAGGCACGGCTGAGCTGGTCTCTTCTGCCCTTGCCCTCTTCGCTGCCCCCGAGGATGCTGTGCCTTTTCTTTTGTGGGTCTTGAGACCCTGGGCTAGTATTCGAGCTACGTCAGCATCCATATCTGCAGTGAATGAGGATCGACATAGCTTAACAAAAGAACAAGAAGAAAAAAGAAAAAAAATATATACCGGCAGGGTTGAGAGGGCTTAGGCCGATGTTAAACAAGAGTTGTTCCTTCAGGAGGGTGGAGAGAAGAGGGGCTGGATAATCATCGAGTTTGTTGGAGGCTTTAAGGTTGTCCTGTCCCAGACTAGAAGCCCGACGGACGGAATCCCTCAGGGAGCCCCAGGGGGGCAACCCCAGCTCCAAGGATGGGCATCGGACGTAGAAGTACCTCTCCTTCCAGTTGTGGATAGAAGAGGGGGCACCTTTCAGCAATCCTTTTCTACCGAACTGAGGGGAGAAGTATCACCAGTCCTTTACCAAGGGATGACGCTTGAAGGTATAAAAATTCCTAAACAAAGAAAGAGTCGGCCGAACTTCAGCTAAACTACAGAGGGAAAGAAATCCTATCAGAAACCTAAAGGAGTCCAACGCTACAGAAACTAAAGAAATGTTTAAGAAGCGGAAGAGAGCAATAACAAAAGGTGGAAGCGGAAGTCGAACCCCGGTGTGGAAAGCTTCTTGGTATAAACAGAAGCAGCCGGGGGGAGGAGCGCTAGCCCGGCCAGTCGGCCCGGGAGGGTCCAGCTCGTACTCTGAAGGAATCCCGTACTGAATCCTAATCAGTGAGAGTTCCTCCAGAGTCAGAGAGCTGGGGATGGTGTCTGGTACAAAGATCGGATGATGTTCATCTACAGAACTAAGATTTTGGGGGGCTGGAACGGACGAACTCCTAGAACTGCTAGAGGAGGAAGTACTAGAGGATATTTTGAATTGAGTGAAAACCCTAAAAACCCAGGAAAAATTGAGAAAAATAAGAAACAGGATGTTCGTATAAAATCAAATAGGTGAAAGAAAAATGGAAGAAAAACAGCAAGAGAAAAAAAGAGGGGAGTTATGGAACTAACCTAGGCTGGTCCAAAGGATGCAGAGATGCAGAGATGGGGACGACTCGAAGAATGTCTAAGACTGAAAAGGATGCTGGGGAAGAACGGAACTCTCAGAAAGAAGGAGGGATCGAAAAAACTTTCAGGCAAAGTGAGACCCCTAAAGGAGGGAGGCGGGTTTAAATAGGTGATGAGGTCCAATGGAATAATGATCATAGATCTCCTTTGATCGATCTACAATCGCCACGTGTCCCACTCATCATGGCAGGTGGCTGAAAGTGGCCAACAGCTGACAGAACTATTATTGCACCGTGCCTAGAGCAACGCTCCAGCGGAAATCCTAAAAAAATCTTTTCGGATCACCTCGATTCGAAAAGGCTCCAGCACCAGCGTGCCAAATATCAAAATATCTGGAAACAACCGAGTACGGAAATCGAGGGAGGCAACTTCGGCTATGAAAATTTCTCTGTACTTCCTTCATTCGAAATTCGAACTCGAAAGTAGGGGTACTGGTGTTGGGTATAAAATACCCCCAACTGAAGTTCGTAAAAGGCCGATCTTTTTAGGGCTCTTCCGGCTTCCGACCTTGTGCGGCGTCTTTCTAAACTCCCTCGATCGTCCGAGCTTCTATAATATTATCTGGACTTCTCTAATAATGGGCTCCTCCATTCATCTACCAGGCTGCTCCAAACGCTTTTCGAGCTTCACTATCAGCCGATTTTCTACAGTGATTGATTATTCTCCGAATCTCTTCCAGACTTCTTCCGATCACGAACGACTTTACTCCGAACTTCGTCAATGTCTGAACTTCTCCAACAGCTGGACTTCTACAGTAACCAGACTCCATCCAAGTTTTTACGACGGTCGACCACCTTCCATATTTCATTCGAGCTCCTACAAGAGCTGGATCCCAATCAAACTTCTACAGCGGATGGATTCCAGATGAACTTCTACAACAGACGGGTTTCACCAGCCAGATTTCTATTCCAAACTTCTTCTAGACTTCGTCAATGACCGAGCTTCTCCAGTAGCCAGTCTTCCTCTAAGCTTCTATAATAAGAAGTCTCCATCCGAGCTTCCACGATAGCCAGTCTTCGTCCAAGCTTCTATAATAAAAAGTCTCCATTCGAGCTTCCACAATAACTAGTCTTCCTCCGAGCTTCTACAATAAGTGGCCTCCTTTTAGACTCCTACAAGAGCTGGACTCCATCCAAACTTCTACAACAGAATTGAATCCCAGACTCCTCCAACGTTCAACCTTCCATAGTGTCCTCAAGACTCCTCCAGCGGATGAACCTCCACAATGCCATCCTAACTCCACTATCGATCAACCCTTTGTCAGATTCCTCATGAAACCAGACTTCTCCAACAAAAAGTTCCCATCCGAGCTTCTACAGCAGGTGACTTCCGCCTGCAGCATCAGCATCAAAGGCATCCGATAATAGTGGACTCATCAGCAACCTCGAAAATATTCGAGCTTCTCTTAGATTGCAAAGATAGAGAGCCATTTCGCTCCATCAGACGTCCCAGCCGAGCTTCAGCCATTAGGCCCGAACTCTCTGGCAAGTCACGATAGTAGCCACTACCCCACTTCACTCTCTGTAACAGATCCCATATGGCCCCACCACTCTCTGGCAAGTCACGACAACGGACACCACTCCACTCTCCATAACAAACTCCACGTGGCCCTGAACGGCCCCCTAACACCAGTACTCTCCGTAACAAACTCCGCGTGGCCCCGAACGGCCCACTACCAGGTAGTTAAAGATGTCGCTGTCAATCAGTTACACTTTTTATCTATAAAAAGGGACCTCCAGATACGTTCCTCTCTAAGCTCTAAACTCTATCCCAAAATTCTACTAAAATTTCATTTGAGTGCTCTATTTCTGTTGAGGCAGAGTACTGATTTGAGCGTCGGAGGGTCTTGCTGGAGCACCCCCAACTCCGGTTTAGACTTCTCTTGCAGGTCCCGATGGCGGACACGATCCCCTCGACTCCAGCTTCTCTGGCATCGGCAGAATTCTGCACCAACAATCAAAATTATGGATGAACCTTGCGTATACAAGAAGACTAGTGGCAGTGTCATTGTTTTCTTAGTTTTATATGTTGATGACATACTTCTCATTGGGAATGATATCCCAATATTACAATCGGTCAAGACATAGCTATCAATTAAGTTTTCCATGAAGGATTTGGGTGAAGCATCTTATATACTAGGTATAAAGATCTATAGGGATATATCTAAGAGGATGTTAGGCTTATCCTAATCTAGGTACATAGATTTAGTGCTTAAAAGATTTAGCATGGATGGGAGTAAAAGAGGTTACTTATCCATGAGTCAAGGTATACATCTCTCTAAAAGGATGTCTCCTAAAACATCAGAAGGGAGAAATAGAATGAGTTCTATACCTTATGCTTCGGTAATAGGGTTGATCATATATGCTATGGCTATGTATCAAATCTTATATTGCTTATGCCTTAGGCATAGTTAGTAGATTTCAGGCTGATCCAGGAGAAGATCACTAGAAAGTAGTGAAAAAATATTCTTAAGTACTTAAGAAGGATTAAAGATATATTTTTGATATATGGAAGATGTGATCTAAAACTAAAAGGCTATTTTGACTCTAATTTTCAATCAGACCCTGATGATAGTAAGTCTACTTCAAGATATGTCTTTACTCTAAATGATGGAGCTGTAAGTTAAAAAAATTCTAAGCAGTAGACTGTAGCTAACTCAACCACTAAGGCAGAGTACATAGCTGCAAGTGAAGCCACCAAGAAAGCTGTTTGGATGAAAAAATTTATCACTGAGTTGGGTGTCGTTCTTGAGATTGAGAATCTAGTACCATTTTACTGTGATAATATTAGAGCAGTAGCTCAAGCAAAGAAACTGAGGTCTCATCATAAATCTAAGCACATTCTAAGGTGCTTTCATCTCGTTCGTAAAATAGTCAAAAGACAAGATGTAGTCATTGAATGAGTAGAAACAAAAAACAACATAGCAGATTCATTCACTAAGGCTCTACCGCAGCAGTAGTTTGATCACGACCTCGATTGTATGGGGATAAAATATAAAGGCGATTGGCTTTAATATAAGTGGGAGATTGAAAAGAATATACCCTACAAACCAATCAAAATTTATATTTTGATGGGTTTTTCTTATGATCTTTCAGACTCATGTAATCGATATTTTATAAATAATAGATATTTATTTTTTATCATATGCTACATCTTACTTTTGTAATAAATATGATGAACTCCATAAATCAGGATAATGGTTTTAGGGTTATGATGAGATCATACCTATAAGACCTAAAATCCTAAAAACCCTGATTTAGAATATTTCTAATGATAGGAGCATTGAGTAAGGGATCAATATTTCGGATAGACTGGCACTTCCTATGTATGCTCGATGAAGAGGGTGGTTGATCTCATAAGTCACCTGTGTGAAACACTAATACAAGGATGTGGGTGCTCATTAGAGAATGAATTCACTAAATTGATTCGATTTAAGAAACATCTTATGGAATCTATTTACCCATCAAAAAATATTTTTTTATCGTGGGAGTTATGCATATAATCCTTTGATTTGAGACTACCATAGAACCTTATATACATGAATCCATATTTTGATTTATACTCATTTATGACTTAGTCATATACGGGATGATCTGGATATGGTGGAATATGTATGGAGGTTGTGAGTAGGTCAATATGAAATCAGTCACTCCTGGTAAGAAGAGATCGCAACCTACTTACTCTAATCGATTGATGATTCAAGAAATCTTTGATCAAAGCAAGATGAAAATTAGAAAAAGTTTCTAATATTTCATTAATCTAATCATCATTAAAGATTAAGAGAAATATGAATATGATATTGGATTTGACATCATTCCATATCCAGAGTCATTTTCGGGATGTAGGGTGATCGCAAGATCAAATTGTATAGTAACTTGTCTTGTGGGTTTGATCAAATTAAAGAGTTTAATTTGATAGCCAATTATAAAGGGTTCTAATTATTGAAATTGGATTAGCTTGATTGGACCTAGATCAGTTAGATTAAATTCTAATCAAATCAGATCAACTTGCACTCAGATCCACTGCTAGCTAGATGTGGAACCCAATGGATCGCACCCAAAGAAAATTGATCAGGGGTCTAATTGGATTAGATTATATTTGCAAAATAGACATGCTAGCACATGTTACAAATCTTGGCTCCTTATTTCGAATCGGATTCAAAATTGATTCCAATTTGGGTTAATTAAATCCAAATTAATTCAAACCAATTTTGGTTTTGAGTTAGGTCAACCCATGGCTACATGAACTAGTGATTAAGCACCACATAACTAGGTCCCCATGCATCAAGAAATTTTACTTACCCATCAAAAGATATTTTCTTATCGTGGGAGTTGTGCATATAATCCTTTGATCTGAGACTACCATAGAACTTTATATACATGAATCAATATTTTGATTCATACTCATTCATGACTTAGTCATGTGCTGGATGATCTGGATATGGTGGAATGTGTATGGAGGTTATGAGTAGGTCAACATGAAATCGATCACTCTTAATAAGAGGAGATCGCATCCAACTTGCTCTAATCGATTGATGATTCAGGAAGTCTTTGATGAAAGCAGGATAAAAATTAGAAAGAGTTTCTAATATTTTATTAATTTAATCATCATTAAAGATTAAGAAAAATATGAATATGATATTACATTTGACATCATTCCATATCTAGAGTCATTTTCGGGATGCAGGGTGATCGCATGATCGAATTGCAGGTAACTTGTCTTGTCAGTTTGATCAAATTAAAGAGTTTAATTTAATCACCAATTAAAAAGAATTCTAATTATTGAAATCAGATTAGCTTGATTATATTAAATTCTAATCAATCAGATCGACTTGCACTCAGATCCACTGCTAGCTAGATGTGGAACCCAATAGATCACACAAAGAAAATTGATCAGGGGTCTAATTGGATTAGATCATATTTGTAAAATAGACATGCTAGCACATATTGCAAATCCTGGCTCTTTATTTTAAATCAGATTCAAAATTGATTCCAATTTGGGTTAATTAAATCCAAATTAATTCAAACTAATTTTGGGTTTGAGTTAGGTCAACCCATGGCTACATGAACCAGTGATTAAGCACCACATAACTAGGTCCCCATGCATCAAGAATTTTTACTTACCCATCAAAAGATGTTTTCTTATTGTGGGAGTTGTGCATATAATCCTTTGATCTTAGACTACCATAGAACCTTATATACATGAATCTATATTTTCATTCATACTCATTCATGACTTAGTCATGTATGGGATGATCTGGATATAGTAGAATGTGTATGGAGGTTGTGAGTAGGTCAATATGAAATCGATCACTCCTGATAAGAAGAGATCGTATTTTACTTGCTCTAATCGATTGATGTTTCAGAAAGTCTTTGATCAAAGCAGGATAAAAATTAGAAAGAGTTTCTAACATTTCGTTAATCTAATCATCATTAAAGATTAAGAGAAATATGAATATGATATTGGATTTGACATCATTCCATATCCGAAGTCATTTTCGGGATGTAGGGTGATCGCAAGATCGAATTGCATGGTAACTTGTCTTGTGGGTTTGATCAAATTAAAGAGTTTAATTTGATCACCAATTAGAAAGTGTTCTAATTGTTAAAATCAGATTAGCTCGATTGGATCTAGATTGGTTAGATTAAATTCTAATCAAATTAGATCGACTTGCACTCAGATCCACTGCTAGCTAGATATGAAACCCAATGGATCACATATAATAAAAATTGATCAAGAGTCTAATTGAATTAGATCATATTTGCAAAATAGACATGCTAACACATGTTGTAAATCCTGGCTCCTTGTTTCAAATCGGATTCAAAATTGATTCCAATTTGAGTTAATTAAATCCAAATTAATTCAAACCAATTTTGGATTTGAGTTAGGTCAACCCATGGCTTCATGAACTAGTGATTAAGCACCATATAACTAGGTCCCCATATATCAAGAATTTTTTCTTGCACATGGGATTATTT
Organism: Elaeis guineensis; assembly: GCF_000442705.2. Classification (NCBI taxonomy): domain Eukaryota; kingdom Viridiplantae; phylum Streptophyta; class Magnoliopsida; order Arecales; family Arecaceae; genus Elaeis; species Elaeis guineensis. The sequence goes on from NC_026000.2 coordinate 84,768,429, forward strand.
TTGTGCGTAAAAGACCAAGTTGCGTCCCATGAGATGGGATGCCCCTTCCTCATCCTTATCCCTTTTATTCCATGCTAAAAAAATACTTGAAGAATTTTGATCTATTTTTAGGCACAAAGAAGTCCTTCTATGGCTAAAACACTTGGTGGTTTAAACGAGGAAATTGGTTAAAGTTTGAAGCCTAGCCAAATCTATCCATGCACCTAATATAGAGTCCAATCTGTTAAGGACTCTTAAAATTAACTCATGCCACTTCTAATCTCTAAATTTTTTCACACCATCTCTCAATTAGCACCTCAATTGTGGTCTCTTGGATGGCCAAGATGAGCTAATCTATGGTAGAGAAAAATTGCACCCAGAGAAGCCATGCGATGCATCGGAGAAACATCGAAAAAAATATTTTAAAGAGTCTTTCTACACGAAGCATCTCTTGGATTTTTTTCTCGATGTTTGCCATGTGTCAAAAGCTTCCAGATGGGTGTGGGATTTTGTCATGGGATGTGAGAAATTTTGGATGGGTGCGAGATGATGCGTGGAGAGGGCGCGAGTCATTTATGATAGCATCCAATCGCTAACTATTTAAAGGGGGCTATACCGGGGATTCATTTCATTCAGAATTCTCTCTTATCTCTTCTTTCTTATATCTTCTCCTTATTGTCCAATTAGTCTATTTCTTTTCTTGTTAAGATAAGTTCAAAAATAGTAAGGACTAGTCTGATTTTAGGACAAGGACCTAGGAAGAGATATAAGGTAGACAAGGAGAGAAGAGAAGTAGAGATAGGAAGGCTAGGAGGAGAGGAAGAAGGTCTTGAAGTTTTGCTGCCCAAAAAAATTCTCAGAATAAGAATTTTGGAGGAAGAATCATTCTAAAGAGTTGGTGTCCTAATCATAGCCCTATATGGATCATCATTGGAGGGTGAATGCTTGGGTGCTTGGTGGAGGTTCTGCCAAAATTTTGGAATAAGCATTGCAGGTATTCTTTATATAGTTTGAATTTTTTTATGTATATATTATATATGATTGTTAATCATCAAAGAGATACTGGTATAAGGGTTTAATATTTAAGATTTCTTAATTTAAATTTTTGAAATCTATACTTCCGCTATGCATGTTCTCCCTGAAATCCTATAAAATTGATATAAAATTATTTTACAAAATTAAAATGATTTCAATTAATAACCTTAATCCATGTTAATGCTATACTTAATTAAGAATTAGAAAATATATTTTAGATCTAGAATTGTGATTAAAGATCTAATAACATTGCATAAAACATGAGACATGAGTTAGCTCAAATCAGGTCCTTTTAATTGGGTTATACCTAAGATTAGAATCAAAGACTTAATGGACTAAAAAGTGTAGTTGATCAAATCTAACTAATAGTTGATTTAGATTAGGTCAAGGATACTCTAGATCAAACATAATAGTTGTAGAAGGTCGAGCCCATATCTTTGATTAAATCAAATGGACTTTGATTAAGGCTTAGTGGTTGAGCCCAAGTTATTAGGTTGATTAGATCATCAAGTGGCTCGAGTTGATCCGTGTCATTAAGATTAATTAGCATAACTGATTTAGATGCCTTGGATCAGATTGTCTCAATCCTTCTCATGAGTTAGTGAAGTCAGTGGAAGAATTTATGACTTGTCGGTTGAACCAGCAAGTCTCTAATCTTTTACATGACTTGAGAAAGTCAGTGGAAGGATCTATGACTTGCAGGTCGACTAATTACTTCTAAAATATATGAACCAAATTCTTTAAATTATTAGGTCTATAAAATGAGCTAGTTACCGGGATAACTAGATCATAGCCTCCTAATAAGATGCATGATAATGCATCCAATATTCTAAATAGGTATTAGAGACACCATATGCCTAGTATCTATTGGGTATTGGAATTATCATTCATCATATGACCATCTTGTTGTGTCATTTAGATTAATGGTTAGGTTGGTCGAGCCACACTCGGTCTGGACATTCGTTTGCTAGATGCACTTAATGTAGTTATGTTAATCGTTGGACCTAATCAGGTTTTTCAATGGAGGTGCCACATGCCTGCTAAAGAGATACCTAGGGCAAAATCTGATTGCTAGAAATTATTTGAAGAAATAATTGGTTAGGAGCCTACTTATGGATGCACTAGGATTGGCTAGCTATACTCGGGTCTAAATGCAGTCTATGTAGATTCTAGTACCCGCTAAGTAATTAAAGTAATTTCTCGAATTAAAAGTAGAGGCTACCAATTCGTATAGAATAGTGAGAGAACCTTTAGACTAAAGTCCAAGTTTTTAGACTTAAAATAGTTTATATACTGATAGGTTAATTATTTTTTTTTCAAAAATGGTTAAAAAATTATCACTCTGTTCACTGTTAGACAGTGACAACATTGTCAGACCTAACTTTGATAGCCAGTATCAAAAGTTAAGCATAGTTCTTGAGCCTGAATTGATCAAAAAGTCTAAGACTAACCACAATTAGACAAAATGCTTCTTCAGAAGAAGCTGGATTATTGGAAGAGAAATTGTCCTCAATGTTTTGGTTTCTTTGATCCAAACAGGCCTAAAAGAGAAATCAGCAAATGGATGCTGGTCAAGATAGTTATATGATAACTCCTTGAAATTTTTCTATTGGTAATACTACTATTTAGATATAGGATATCGACTGTACAAGTCATGTTAGCAAATATTTGTAAAAGACTTCAGGATAGTAGAAGGTTTGAAAATGGCGAGAGACTCCTAAATGTAAGAGATGGAAGTCCGTTCTCGTCTTAATATTAGAAATCATCAAGCTTATTCTCAATCCTGAAAATGTTATTTTAAGTGATTGTTACTATTATCCAATCTTGTTAATGGTGTCAATAAGAATGATTATTGCAATATCATTTTGAATGATATTGCAATAATGAGTGGATAATTAAAATAATATAAACTCAGTACTATAGCCTGTTAGTGTAAAATATATGTCTAATTAGCATCTTAGATTAAATAATGTCACTGAAACCTACCTTTGGCGTAGTTGACTTAGTCATCTTTTATTAGAAAGGGTGAATGAGCCAGTAATATTCTAAGTTTGATACATATTGATGTATTTATACTTATGAACATAAATACCAGTGGAGGGCTTACTACTTCATTAAAATCTTTAACGACCTATCTTGATATGGGTGCATCTTGATTATGAAGCACAAGTCTGAATCGGTTGAAATGTTCAAACGATTATTTAATGAGATAGAAATCAAACTGCAAAAAGTATTAGAACTTATCAATCAGACTGATAAAGTGAATACCTTTACAATAAGTTTTTGACATGTCTTGAAGAGAATTGGATTCTCTTACAATAGACTTCTTTTGGGACACCACAATTTAAAAGAGTATCTAAAAGGAAAAATCAAAATTTATTAGACATGATTCGATCCACTATGGATTTGCTATTATGCCAGAGGTTATATTTTAGAGACTACTTGATATGTGCTTAAGAACGTCACGAGCAAATCGATCACCAAATTTTCATATGAGATATGAACTTGGGTAATTCGATGCTCTCTTACCTTAGGGTTTGGGATTTCAAACTTATGTGAAATGTTCATAAATCGAGTAGCTTAGATTTTGATCTGATAAATATCATTTTAGGGATATTCTTTCTACCTTCTTAATAATGGCATAAGATGTTTATAAATCTTAAGGTATTTTTTTTGCAAAAGAAGTTCCTTAGTGAAGGAACTGATGCCGTTAAAAACAAGCTCGATAAAGCTTGATAGATGGAGGAATCGACTTTGACACATGAACCAATAGAATTGGAGTTGATTAGATCAAATTTGGAGCTCGATGTAAAGGTATTCTTGAGTAGATATGGTAGAGTACCGTGTCAGCCAAATATATACTTCGATTTCTAAGTTCAAAATGGAGATTTGATCTTCCATGTGGATGCCATATAGGGATCTAACTTTGAGAAGTAGCTTGGAGCTATTAAATCTGAAATGAAATCCATGAAGATTGACAATGTATGGACATTCGTTGATTCACCTGAAGTGGTAAGATCTATAGGATGTAAGTGGATTTTAGATGGATAAGGGGGAAGATGAAAAGGTGGAGATCTATTAATTCTGTTCGATTGTCTAAGAATTTCATCAAAGTTATAGTGTTGACTATGATAAGATATTTTTTTCCTTTTTGCCAATCCTCAAATCCATTCGAATTGAATCAAGCTTCTCAGTGTTGAAACATATGTTTTGAATGTATGGTTTCATTAAGAATGAAGAAGAATCCTATATGTACAAATAGACTAATAGTTCTGTAATAGTATTCTTTATGTTATTTGGGATGAAATTCACTTAATTGGAAATGACATCCCTATATTACAGAGAATAAAAGCTTGGTTGTCATTTCTGTTCTCCATAAAGGTTTGGAAGGTTATAAGAACTATCCTTAAGTATTTATAAAATACTCAAGACCAATGGCTCATTTATAGAGAATTTGATCTAAAACCTATGGAATATTGATTTCAATTTTTAATTGGATCGAAATGATAAAGTTATGTTAGGTTATGTTTTTATTCTAGAAGACGAGCGACATACTAAAAAAATTCTATGCAGTATTCAGTAGCCAATTTTATTTACAATATGGAGTTCTTTGTGACATTTGATGCTGGTAAAGAAGTTATTTGGTTATGAAAGTTTATTAGCAAGCTTGGAGTGGCATCTTTCGTTGATGGTCCAGTCCTTCTGTATTGACAGTAATACTGGAGTCATAGCTCAAACTGAAGACCTGATGTTTCATTTGAGAACCAAATACTTTCTATATTACAATCACCTTATCTAAAAGGATTGAGGTAAAGTTGACCTTAGAAAGATCGATTGAAAGGAGAACTTGGCCGATCTATTGACTAGAGCAATCGGATCTAAAGAGTTCGATGATCACAAATAGAAGATAGATATTTGATACCGATCTGATTGGCTTTAGTCTAAGTGGGGTTGTTGGAAAATATATCCTAAAAAAAATTATCTAGATTGCAGATGATTGTGCTCCATATATGTATATAAATTATAAAATAATAAATATTATTTGGTAGATTCATCTCAAGAAATACGCCATCCTAAATAGTACTCATATGTTATGATGAAGTCTTTAGAGCTACTTCTAAAATGATAAAAGAGGATTTATCGTGTTATTTTTAAATCCTACTCATGACCAAATAACATAATTATTATAAAGATGATAATTATATCAAGTGTAAATTATTGTGTGCCATATTAGTTAGTTGTCCTCTTAACCAAGGCGTATGATGATACAAATATGATATACGGGTGAAATATAGGAGTATGTTTCACTGAGCGTGACCAACTCTAAAGCACTCTGCTGTCAAAGGTTGCTCTGATGGCATAAGGATAAAAGTGTTCCTCTGACCTAAGACTGCCTCAGTGACTTGCAAATAACTCACCGTGCTTTGGTGCCGAACTATCTGAATTTCTAATTCAATGATGGAAGGTTTCTGGGTACAGTCAAGTACTTGTAAAGTCTGAGGCGAGCTAAGATGGGATTGACTGCTTCAAGTAAAATTGGAGATGATGCATCACTGTATTTCAATTCCATAAAATTTTGGCCAAAGTAGTTGAAAAAAGAGTGTCCTATAAGCCAATCGTAAGTGTGTTGCGATAGGACTTTCTTTAAAATTTTCCAACTCATGAAATGACATTTATTATTTGAGTCATTGATTCATCATATTAGTTGCATCTTAATATATCTAAGATTATGATGAACCCCAAAGATTATGCTAGTGAGACCTAAAATCTTAATCTTAAATATTTTTGGTCGTAGGAGCATTGAGTCGGGGATCAATATTCCAGATAAACTGGCACATCCTATGTATGCTCAATGGAGAGGGTGGCAGATCTCACTAGCCACTTGTGTGAGACACTAATACAGGGATGTAGGTGCTTATTTAAGAAATGAGTCCACTAAATTGACTCGATGAAAGAGAACATCTAATGGAAGCCTTATTTGTATGTTAAAGATGGTTCTCTAAGTGGGAGTTGTGTAAGTGATCCTTAGACCTAAAACTACCATGGAATCTTATGCACATGAACCCATATTTTGGTTCATACCTAGGCATGGTATTAAGACATGTACGGGGTATTCTAGATATGGTGGAGTGTGTATGAAGGTTGTGAGTAGGTCAATATGGAATCAATCACTCCTAGTAAGAGGAGATTGCATCCTGTGTATTCTCAATCCTAGATGACTCAGAAAAGTCTTTTGGCCAAAAGCAGGAAAGAGATTAGAAAGAGTTTCTAAGATTATTCATTGGAGTCATCATTGGTTAATTGAGAATCGATATGAATATATGTTTGAGTTTGACATGATTCTATACTCATGAACATATTCAGGGTGCAAGGATGATCGAAAGATTGAATTGCACAGTAATTTGCCACTAAAGAGTAGATTTGGTATTTTTATCAAATTTCATATCTTCTGGATAGTCATGATACATTGCTAGATATTAATCTTGATTTGTAGATTTTTGATCAAATTAAAGAGTTTAATTTGATAGCTAATTAGAACGGATTCTAATTGTTGAACTCGAATTAGCTCGATTGGACCTAAATTGATTAGATTGAAATCTAATCAAATTTGATCAACTTATACCTGGACCTACTGTCGGCTAGATGTGGAATCCAATGGGTCATACACATATATAAATTGGCCAAAGATCCTTTTGAAAAAGGTTGATTGGAATTTTGGATTCAATCGGGGTTTCGGTAAGCATGCTAGCATGTGTGAAAACCCTTGCTTTTTTAGAGACCAATTTGGTCCCATCCCTTGTTAATTAGCTAGCCCAATTTGGTAAATATTTGGATCAAGTTATATCACCAGAAAGCAGCCCAAATTGGGGCACCACATCCCATATTAACACCAATTATGAAGAGTCCAAGTTGTGGTGGACTCTTGGTATAAAACAAGTTGCCTACAAGTGTTGGTATGGGTAGAAGAAAATTTTATTTTTTTTGTAGGATTAAATTATGTGTGATAGCTCACATCACCCTCCATCCTCTGATACACATCTCGAAGCATGAGATATATTTTTTTTGAAATTTTTGGGGAAGAGAAAAAATTGAAAAAAGATGTCTCGCACGCACGCACAAAAGCATCGCATTTCTCCATGATTTGGAGGTCCTTCTCTCTATCCTATTGGAACAATTTTTAGTGATAATGTTCTAAACTTGATGAGCTATTTTTGATAATTTTTCCATAATTTTTCTAGACTTATCTAGGTGCCAAATAGATGTCATAAGTTTGTCCTGATGTCTGCACATGTGGTGATCAGCACTCGCGTGAAGAGATACAACGATATCATCCTTCCATGAAAATTTTATTACCACTTTTAATTTTCTAAAATTCAGATTGAATCCCCAATCCACATGGATTTTTGAGGATTTTTCTAATTTGAGACGAGACATGAAAATATTCTTTTTTTGGTTGCACGCGTGCAGACCAGGGTGCTGATCGACGTATCATGGATAAGAGTCCTGCTTGAAGGAACTCTTATCTCTGATAATCAGATCAGATATGCCTTTTGGATAAGGCATGTCCCTCTCTTTCGGTATCCTTCTAGTGGCTATAAATAGGTTGGGGCACTAGGTATCTGACGAATCTAAGAGTGGTTTTCAATTTGTCCCTATTTCTCTCCTTTCTTTCTTACAACCTATCTTAGTTTTAGGACAAGGCTTTGGGATTTAAGACAAAGCCTTATCTGGTCCTGACAAGGGTTGTAAGGGTCTTAAAGAAGGAGAATCAAAAGTTTAGAGGAGGTTCTAAGAGGGTGAGGTCAGGTTCTTGAAGAAACTTGACCAGTATGAGGCTAGGCGAGTTCTAGGGGCTAGAACTCTTGAAGCAAGGTGAAGAAGGAGTGTTGTCTTTGGTTCAACTTTTATGTAGATCACCATTAGAGGGCGGATACTTAGACACCTTATAAAAATTAAGATTAGTGCTATAGGTATTCTTCTTATCCTAATTTATATTTATTATGCTTTGATTATTATAGTCAAGAGTTTCTAGGCATTAGGGCTTCCGATGCATTGGATGTTTTGAATGAAAATTTTAAACACTTAACCCTTCCGCTGCACCACCAGAACCCAACAGTGGTATTAAAGCCTATCTTGATTTATGTAATCAAAGATTAAATTATTATCTTGATTGTGATCAAGCATGAGTTTTTGGTTTGGTTCAAGTCGGGTCGAGGGTTGAACCCGATTGAACATCCAAACCCTATCATGTCTTAGAGATATGTTTTAAATATAAAATGCATGATGTATGTGTAAAATTTTCTTAGTAGCTTAGTACTCTAATTAAAATTCATCACCAGACCATCCGATCATAAGAGCAAGTAGGGTTCAGAGACCCTCTCTTCCTATTCAATAGGGTACTCTTATGGCGTTTAGGGGTGCTACTGTGATGTTTCAAGAAAAAGAACTATGAAAAGAGTGTTTTATATTCATACATATTATTAGAACTTCATGTATATATGATATGCTTCAGATATTTAGTTATAATCATATTGTATGATTTTGCTTCCATATCTTAGAGATATGATAAGATGCCATAATTAGTTGTTATGATTATTAAGATACAACTATTATAGTGCATTCTTGTGATAGATTGAATTAGGATGTGTTTGAGACCATTAAAGCCAACATAAAAATCATATTAAGTCATAATGTTGTGAACCAGAAGCTGACCTATTTTTTTGAATCGATTAATTAATTGGTGTCTAAGGAGTGTTTCAAGTGCGGTGGTTATTTAATTGATTCTATTGCTGGCCTGATCAATTTTATTGGTATCTAAGAAAAATAATGGGAGGACCCCCACCAATCTTAATACTTTTCTGGCCAATTAGATTAGTTCAAATCTTGAATGAAGGTAGCTTAGTATTTTAAACACTACTAAGGGCCTTCCTTCATGCTAGGTTAATGTTACATCATGAACTATGGCTAGTTTGTTGTATTACTTATGGCTTATCATAAGGATTGATATAACATAATCCTAGTGCATAAAAGATGCTTACGGTAATTTTAGATATACTGCTTTGTTGTGCTAACACAAGGGCAATTATATTCGATTTTGACTGTATTGAAATAAAGGATCTTACTTAACTAAAATATTATAGCTTATTGTATTAACACAAGGCTAATAATATTTTAGAGGCCAAGATAAAATATTGAGAATTGCATGAGATGTAATTAGAAAGAGTTTTCTACCTATGAACTTATAAGGGTTTGTTGTGTTAACACAAGATCATTATGAGGAATTAGGATTTCAATCCTACTAAGATAAATATAAAATATATCTCGTTTACCATAGGAGAGGGCTATGGTATCCGATAAAATAGTGGGAGACATAACTAGTTTAAAAGTCCTCATCTAATTATGCATGTCAAACATAAGTGGTCTGCTTATACTATCATTTTTATATAGATTTAAGTCTACATTATGGCTCCTTTATTTTCATCCCATGATATCATAGATAAAACTATGTTAACTGATACAACTATGTGGATTGGTTGAGGAACTAACAAATTAGGTTTATATCGTAAAAGAACTCCGATGTTTTGGATATTTCTGACCCTAGATTAGTCAGTAATAATGAGAAGGTAATGATGACCGTATGGATATTATTTGTGGCAAATTTAAAAATTGAGAGTATAATTGTAAGAATAATCTTGTAAGATTGAAGTAGAGTGTAAGTGTAACACCAAAAGGTGTGTATATGATACAGACCTATTTTTCATTGAGTAATTCAGACTATGATATTTAGGTATTGGATACCACCTGTGGATCACACTTTTGTAGTTCATTACTACAACTACAGAATATCAAAGATCTGAAAAGAGGTAACCTCGAGCTTTATGGTGCAAGTGGAGAGTCCATTAGCACAGAGACTGTGGGAACCTATATACTTGATTTACCTTCGAGTAAAACTTTAGAATTAAAAGACTATTATTACATGCCAAAGGTCATTACAAATATTATTTCTATACCTTTGTTATTAAAACAAAGTTATGAAATAAAGCTAATGGAAAAAGGATGCTCCATTTTTTTTTCTAATAAATTTTATGACAGTGGTTATATTGATAACAATCTTTTAATTCTTGTACTCAATAAAAATATTTTTTATATTGAAAAAAATATGAAAATAAAGAGAAAAAATATGAATGTCACATATCTTTCGCATTATCGTCTTGGTCATAGTAGTGAGTCAAGGATAAACAAGTTATACAAAGAAGAATTCTTTGACCCAAATGATTATGAATCATTAGAAACTTATAAATCTTGTCTCATGGGTAAGATGACCAAGACTCTATTTTCTGGATACGGAGAGAGGACAAGTGAGTTGCTAGCTCTAGTATATATAGATGTATATGAATCGATAATAACTCAGGCCAGAAGAAGATACTCCCATCTTTACATATGTATATCTTATGAAACATAAATTCAAAGCCTTTGATAAGTTCAAGGAGTACCAAGGTATGGTCAAGAAATAAACTGAAAAAAGTATCAAGCTTCTTCGATCTGATCAAGGAGGAGAATACTTATCCATTAAATTTTTGATCATCTTAAAAGTAAAGGTATTCTCTCTTAATAGATTCCTCCTAATATGCCTTAGTTAAATGGTGTAGCAGAAAGGAGAAATCGTACTGTGATGGATATGATGCATCTATGATATGCTTCATTGATCTCCCAATATCTTTTTAGGGATAATGCCCTAGAGACTACCACATAAATATTAAACAGAATGCCTTCAAAGTCTATTGCAAGTACTCCATATGAGATATAGAATAAAAGGAAGCCTAATCTTAAATATCTTAAGACTTAGGGCTATTCTACTTATATCAAAAATATATTTTGGATATAAGCTTAGTACTAGATCAGACAAGTGTAGGTTTGTAGAGTATCTTAAAAAAATTAATGGATATTATCTCTACTACCCTACTGAATAAAAAGTGTTTGTTAGTAGGCATGCTACTTTCTTGAAACATGAATTTATCCAAGAAGGAGGCAGTGGGAGGAATATTGAACTTATGAAAGTTCATGATCTACAAATCGATCCAGTAATACCAGTGGTTGGACTACAAGAAGATCTTCAATCAAAAGTACCCAAGGATGAGGTACATTCACTATACACACCTCCTCTCCGAAGGTCAGATAGAGTGCGTCAAGCATCTCTGAGACATAATTTTGTCATTGAGAATAACAATTCTATCAACATCATTCACGACGTTAATCCATTGACCTATTTGAAAGCTGTCATGAGTAGGGACTCAGACAGATGGCTGGAAGCTATGAAATCTGAGATAGACTCGATGAATACCAACCAAGTGTAGACCTTGGTTGATGCACCTGAGGGTGTGACCCCAATATAGGGTGCAAGTGGGTCTTCAAAAGGAAGATCAGAGTAGATGGCCAAGTAGAAACCTACAAAGCTAGGTTAGTGGCGAAGGGTTTCAGTTAAAGGTAAAGAATTAACTATGATGAAACTTTCTCACCAGTGGCTATGCTCAAGTCTGTCTGAATTTTGCTTGCTATAACAGTATACTACGATATTGAAATCTAGCAGATGGATGTCAAGATCGATTTTCAATAGTAATCTAAAGGAAGTGGTCTATATAACTCAGCCAGAGAGATTTGTTTCAAGTGAGAGAGCAAATCAAGTATGCAGGCTAATAAAATCCATCTATGGATTGAAGTAGGTTTCGAGGGGCTGGAACATCTGATTTGATATGAAATCAATGAGTTTGGCTTTATCAAAAATATGGATGAATCATGTGTATATAAGAAGACAAGTGGAAGTGTTATTATCTTCTTGGTTCTGTATGTCAGTGACATACTGCTCATTGGGAATGATATCCCAATAATGTAATTGGTCAACACTTGGCTATCAAATAAGTTTTTCATAAAAGACTAGGGTGAAACATCCTATATACTGGGTATAAAAATCTATAGAGATAGATTTAAAAGGATGTTAGGCTTATCCCAGTCACGATACATAGACCTCATATTAAAGAGATTTAATATGGAGGCAAGTAAGAAAGGTTACTTGTTTGTAAGTTATGGTATACATCTCTCTTAAAAAATATATCTTAAGACATTAGAAAAGAGGAAAAAGATGAATGAAATCTCTTATGCTTCGGCTGTGGGATCAATTATGTATGCCATGCTATGTACTAAGCCTGATGTAGCTTATGCTTTGGGCATAGCTAGTAGATTTCAGGCTGATCTAAAAAAGGATCATTAGAAAGCAGATGATAGCAAGTCAATATCAGGGTATGTGTTTATCCTAATTGATGGGACAGTGAGTTGGAAGAGTTTCAAATAGCAGATAGTAGCTGACTCAACTACTGAGCTAGAGTATGTTGCTGCTAGTGAAGCCATTAAGAAAGTTGTCTGGATGAAGAACCTCATCATGAATTTAAGAGTCATTCATAAGATTAAAGGACCGATGTCACTCTATAGTGATAACACAGGGGCTGTTATTCAAAATAAGGAACCTAGGTCTTATTATAGATCCAAGCACATCCTCAAATGTTTCCATCTTGTTAAAGATAAAATATTATCTTGAAATGAGTAGACAGAAAGAACAATATAGTAGATCTATTCACTAAGACCATACCACAGCAGCTATATGATCGTCATCTTGATTGTATGAGATATAAAAGCAATTGACTTTAGTGCAAGTGGAAGATTGAAAGAAGAGTGCCCTATAAGCCAATCGTAAGTGTATTGCGATGGGACTTTCTTTAAAATTTTTCAACTCATAAAATGACATTTATTATTTGAGGCATTGATTCATCATATTAGCTTTATCTTAATATGCCTAAGATTATGATGAACCCCAAAGATTAAGATAATGGTTTTGGGAGACATGAATGGGTCATGTTAGTGAGACCTAAAATCTTAAAATCTTAATCGTAAATATTTTTGATCGTAGGAGCATTGAGTTGGAGATCAATGTTCCAGATATACTTGCACATCCTATGTATGCTCAATGGAGAGGGTGACAGATCTCACTAGCCACTTGTGTGAGACACTAATACAAGGATGTGGGTGCTCATTTGATAAATGAGTCCACTGAATTGACTCGATGAAAGAGAACATCTAATGGAAGCCTTATTTGTATGTCAAAGATGGCTCTCTAAGTGGAAGTTGTGCAAGTGATCTTTAGACCTGAAACCACCATAAAATCTTATGCACATGTATCCATATTTTGGTTCATACTCAGGTATGGCATTAAGACATGTACAGGATGTTCTAGATATGGTGGAGTGTCTATGAAGGTTGTGAGTAGGTCAATATGAAATCGATCACTCCTAGTAAGAGGAGATCGCATCCTGTGTATTCTCAATCCTAGATGACTCAAAAAAATCTTTTGGCCAAAAGAAAGAAGGAGATTAGAAAGAGTTTCTAAGCTTCTTCATTGGAGTCATCATTAGTTAATTAAGAATCAATATGAATATGTGTTTAAGTTTGACATGATTTCATACTCATGAACATATTCAGGATGCAAGGATGATCGAAGGATTGAATTGTACGGTAATTTGCCACTGAAGGATAGATTTGATATTTTTATTAAATTTTACATATTTTGGATAGTTATGATATATTACTAGATGTCAATCTTGATTTGTAAATTTTTGATCGAATTAAAGAGTTTAATTCGATCGCCAATTAGAAAGGATTCTAATTGTTGAACTCGGATTAGCTCTATTGGACCTAAATCGATTAGATTGAAATCTAATCAAATTTGGTCAACTTATACCTAGACCTACTGCTGACTAGATGTAAAACTCAATGGGTCACACATATATAAAAATTGGCAAAGGATCTTTTGAAAAAGGTTGATTGGAATTTTGGATTCAATCAGGGTTTCGGTAAGCATGTTAGCACATGTGGAAACCCTTGCTCCTTTGGAGACCAATTTGGTCCCATCGCTTGCTAATTAGCTAGCCCAATTTGGTAGACATTTAGATCAGGTCATATCACCTTGCAGCAGCCCAAATTGGGGCACTACATTCTATGTTAGCACCAATAATGAAGAGTCCAAGTTGTGGTAGACTCTTGATGTAAAACAAGTTCTGCCTACAAGTGTTGGCATGTGCAGAAGAAAAAATTATTTTTTTCATGGGATTAAATTATGTGTGATAGCTCATATCACCCTCCATCCTCAGGTACATATCTTAAAGCATGAGATATATTTTTTTTTGAAATTTTTGAGGAAGAGAAAAAATTGGGAAAATAAGGATGTCTCGCGTGCGTGCGCAAAAGTGTCGCATCTCTCCATGATTTGGAGAGTTATTCTCTCTACCAAATGCTTTTAGATTGGTACTATTTTTATGATAACATTATACATTTGATAAGTATTTTTGATAATTTTTATAGAATTTTTCAGACTTATCTGGATGCCAAACAGACACTATAAGTTTGTCCTGATGTCTGCGCACTTGGTGATTAACACTCGCATGAAGAGATGTGAGAACAGCATTTTTCCATGAGAATTTTATCATCATTTTTAATTTTTCAAAATTTAGATTGAATCCCCAATCCACGTGGATTTTTGAGGATTTTTCTGATTTGAGAAGGGATGTGAAAACATCCCTTCTTTGGTTGCATGCGCGCAGATCAGGGTGCTGATCGACATATCATGGGTAAGAGTCCTTCTGCTTGAAGAAACTCTTATCTCTGATAATCAGATCAGATATACCTTTTGGATATGGCATGTCCCTCTCTTTTGGCATCCCTCTGGTGGCTATAAATAGGCTGGGGGCTGGGTATCCGATGAATCTAAGAGGGGTTTCTAATTTTTCTCCCGTTGCTCTCCTTTCTTTCTTACAACCTATCTTAGTTTTAGGACAAGGCTATGGAATTTAAGACAAAGCCTTATCTAGTCCTAACAAGGGTTGTAAGAGTCCTAAAGAAAGAGAATCAGAATTTCAGAGGAGATTCTAAGAGGGTGAGATCAGATTCTTGAAGAAACTTGACCGGTACAAGGCTAGTCAAGTTCTAGGGGCTAGAACTCTTGAAGCAAGGTGAAGAAGGAGTGCTGTCTTTGGTTCAATTTTCGTGTGGATCACCATTGGAGGGCGGACACTTGGATACCTTGTGAAAATTAAGATCAGCGCTACAAGTATTCTTCTTATCCTAGTTTATATTTATTATGCTTTAATTATTATAGTCAAGAGTTTCTGGGCATTAGGGCTTCCGGTGCATTGGGTGTTTTGAACAAAAATTTTAAACACCTAATCCTTCTGCTGTGCTACTGAAACCCAATAGTAGTTCTAATGAGTCACAAGATTTTTAAGATTGAGACAATATGGACCACTCATCCGGGGTTGACAGTTTAATCCTAAGTCATTCTTGAGCATCGAGAGTTAAAGGGATGAATTATACGGTAACTATATTCACGTATGTTCTAGAGTATTGCTGAGCATACATTCGACCTATCCGGACATTGGGTCTCATTGCTAAATAGTTACATCGATTGGTATAGAAATTATTCTTATATTATCAGTTTAGATTCGAACCTATGGGGTCACACACATAGAAGTACCTATCTGATCAAATACCTGATCAACGATTATGAATCGTTGAAGGATTTAACTATCAATGTGATTAACTATCAAATACCTCTTGCTGGTTTTACAGCAAAAAATTGGAGAAGAAAGGTTCTTCCCAATGAGAGGAATAGAAGAAAGAAAAAAGGTCTTCTTTCTTGTGCGCAGCCTTGGAGAAAGAGTTCTTCTTTTAGATTTTTTTTATTTTTTAAATAAAAATTAAATTGAATCTAATTTTTAATATGAGAATTTAGAGAAGAAATACAAAAAAATTTGATTGAGTGTTTGGGGCTCTTAGGGCTCTAGATCAAGGAGAAAAAGGAGGAAGAAAAGAACAGTTTTTTTCTTAGATCTCTCTTTTGGATTCTTCTAGGACTTAAGATTTTATATTATTTTTTGTATAAGAAATTAAATTAGATCTAATTTTTATTATAAAAAATTAGAGAAGAAAAGTTCTTCTTAAAGATACGAAAGGAAGAGAGAAATATTCTCTCTTGTGCGTAGGAGAATCGAGAAGAAAGGGTTCTTCTTCTCTTGATCTCTATCATAGGGATCTGATGCGTGGATCTAGAAGGAAAAGGAGAGAATCTTCTTATTCTTGATCTTCTTCATGTTTCTCTTAGATTAGCCAACAGTATGGTGTCTTCGCGAGCTAGCACTCTCGGAGAGATCGATCAGCACAAGGGCTTCATGTGGACACCCATAGAGGTCGGATACATATACGGCTGCTGAGCATCATAACAAACTATCTGCCTTGAATTTTGGATACGTGATGTGCTATCCACGCTCAGATATGGAGTTTTGAACTCAATCTATAATTCAGATATGATCTAATTTGATATAGATGTGATCTATGTTTGTTAATTTTAGATTTCAGATTGACATACATGCATACTAGTTTATATCATAAATCTTGTATGATATCTTTAGATTTAATCTATGCATGCATTGTAGATTAAATTATTTAATCTATGTATGTTTTGCAGTAAAATTTTAAAAATATATGTACAAAACCATCATATTTTTCTTCATGAAGAACAAAAGGTGTTCATCAGCAATAGGGCAATTCTTTTAGAAAAAGAGTTTCTTGGAAAAAAAACTAATGCCACTAAAATCGAACTTAGTAAAGTTCATCAGGTAGAAATACTGGTACATACAGAATCAGATTTAATTAGAAAATCAAATCCAGAGTCTGTAGAGGTACCATTAAGGAGATCCGATAGAGTACCGCATCAATAAGATAGATACTATGATTTCTTGGATTGAGATGATGATCTTGTCAAACTAGATAAGAACGATGAGGATCCGATTACCTACATGAATGTTATGCAAAGGCCCAACTCCTAGAAATGGCTCGATGCCATAAAATCCAAGATGAAGTCCATGGAGATCGATGGTGTATGGACACTAGTTGATCCATTTGAAGGGATTAAATTCATAGGGTATAAATAGATTTTCAAAAGAAAAAGAGGAGCGGATAGGAAGGTGGAGACCTATAAAGCCCACTTGTTGCCAAAGGATACTGTCAGTATTATGATATTGACTATAATGAGGCGTTCTCTCCTGTAGCAATGTTCAAGTCCATCTGGATCATGCTTGCGATAGCGGCATACTTAGATTTTGAGATCTGAAAAATAGATATCAAAATTACTTTTCTTAATGAAAAGCTAGAAGAAGAGATATATATGATACAGCCTGAAGGATTCACATCCTCAGACGAATCTAAAGTATGCAAGCTAAATAAGTCTATCTACAGACTGAAGCAAGCATCTAGGAATTGGAACATATATCTTGCTAAGATGATCAAAATGTATGGCTTCATTCAGAACAGAGAAGAGCCTTGCATCTACAAGTAGATTAACGATTCTGTAGTAATCTTCTTGTACTATATGTGGATGTCATACTATTAATAGAAAATGATATTCCAGCTTTGCAAAGTGTAAAGTTGTGGCTATCATCGCAGTTCTTCATGAAGAATTTAGGAGAAGCATCCTACATCCTAAGGATAAAGATCTATAGAGATAGATTTAGAAGGTTGCTTGGGATGTCTCAATCCACGTACATCGATACCATGCTGAAATGGTTCAACATGGAGAATTTCAAAAAGGACTATCTACCAATAAGCCAAGAAATTTCTCTCTCCAAGAAAGATTGCCCGACAACCCCTTAGGAGAGAAAGTGTATGAGTAGAATCTTATATATCTCGATAGTGGGATCTATCATGTACGTCATGACATGTACGAAACCGGATATGGCCTATTCACTAGAAGTAGTGAGCAGATATCAGTCTAATTTGAAAGAGAATCATTGGAAGGTTGTGAAGACAATCCTTAAGTATTTGAGAAATACTAAGGACCAATGGCTTATCTATGGAGATACTGATTTGAGTTTTCAATCAGATCACGATGATAACAAAAGCATGTCGGATTATGTGTTCACTATGAACGGAGGAGCAATTTGCTGAAAGAGTTCCAAGCATCATATGGTGGCTGACTCGGTATGCAAAGTGGAATATGTTGCGGCATTTGATGCTGCAAAGGAGACTGTTTGGTTGAAGAAGTTCATCACTGAACTTGGATGGTTCTCTCTTTTGATGGTCTAGTTTTACTATATTTTGATAGTACTAAAGCCATAGCACAAGCAAAGGAGCCCAAGTCACACCACAAAATCAAACATATTCTGCAATACTATCATCTTGTTGTGAAATCGTGAATCAAGGTGATGTCGAGCTGGAAAAGATTGATGGAAAAGAGAATCTGACTAACCTCTTTACTAAAGCTCTCTGGATCAAAGAGTTCATTGATCATAAGTGGAAGATGGGTATAAGATGCTGTCCCAATTGACTTTAGTCCAAGTGAAAGTTGTTGAGAATTATGTCCTAAAGTCAATTGGCTTATTGTAAATAATTAAATTTTGTATATAAATTATTAATAAATGAATAAAGTTATTTTGGCTTTTTCATCATAAAGTGAACAACTTCATTATTAGAACTCTTATGTTATGATGAAGTCTTTAGAACTATATTATCATTGATAAAGAAGGATTTATCGAATAGTTCTTAAATATGTACACGAATAAATGATACATTATGAATAGGATAATGACGTTTATCAAGTATAGATCGTTGTGCGCCTTATAGGTTGTGGTACCACACCAACTCTTACAATCTCATCTTGGTGCCTCCAAGCCTTAACACACCTGGCAATGTTCTCTTGCATGATCCTGCTGTCGCTGCATACCCTGACAGCCCCTTATACGAACATCTTTACCATTGCTAACCTTCTTCAGCTTTTGAGCACTCCCTTTGAGGTATTTGGGATCACCACCTCCACCGCTGAAGACCCTTGCTTGCTTCTTGGCACCACCGTAGAGTTTGCTGTATTGGGTTCTAGTCACAAAGCAAAAATCAATTTTTAAAATTTTTGAAACAAACATATCAATAGCTTTAACAGTTAAAACTATTGAACCGAAATCCAAACCCTAGAATCACCTTGTCGACGTCGATCAAAATAAAAATAAGCATGCAAAGAGATAGAATTTTATACTTTTACCAAAATGCAATATGACACGATGGTGATCTTCACGAGACTTCAAAGTAGAAGCCCTCCAATGGTGATTCACATGAAAGTTGGCTAAGGTCATTCTTAACCGGTGCGTTGCCACAGCCTTATTTTCTCAAGAACACTACCAACTTCGAACTCAAAGTACAATCACACCAAAGCCCAGTCGCCTTCAATTTTACCATCAGAATTACACCAAGAAGATACTCTTTAGAAGTCTCACAACTTAGGATTTGATTTTGAGTTCCAACACATGAAAAAATCAAACCCTAGGGCTAACTAGCAACACTTGCTAATTCTCTCACCACCCTTCTTTCAACTTTTGCTCTAAATTTTTTTTTGCCTTTTTCTTAGATTTTTTTCAAAATTTTTTCTCTCTTTTACATGCGACTTGGCTCAGGTTCATATGGGACACCCCATATAGGTGAACAAGGGACGTGAGGAAGGACCAAAGGGCACCAACTTTCGGTGCTCCACCTTCTCATGTGATGAAATAAATCACCATAATTTATTTTAGTATAGAAAAGCCTTCACACAAAAGGACTCCTCTTCTATGCCCCATATATTTCTCATGTTAAAATAGCATGAAAACATTAAGGTTCTAGATGAGAGAACGAAGCGATAAGATAAGATAAGAGCCTTTATAAAGAAGGACTCTTCACCTTCCAATGCTAATTAAGAGGGGGCGGCAATATTATTTTAATGTGAGACCTGGTGGGTGCAGAGGACTCGTTCCAAACTTGAAACTGTTCCAAGTTGGATAAGAACCCAATTAAATTAGATCCAATCCTTGGTCAAAGACAACTGATCTAGTTTAGCTCAAACACTTTGAACTAAACTAATTTAAGAATTTAAGTTAATACAATGAGCTAGCATATCAAATTAATCTTTAGAATTTATATTAAATTCTAATTAAATTAGATCAAGTTCAAATCTCAAAATATATGACCCATTGAATTTCAAATCTAACCAGCAGTGGACACAAACTCTCGATTTAATCCTAATCTGATCAGATTAGGTCCGCTCAAGAGTCTCAATCAACTAGAACTCTTCCTAATTAATTTTTAAATTAAACTCTTATAATTTTGATGAGTCTACAAATAAAAAATTCAAATGTAAAGAAAAAATTGGATCCAACCATGTGCTAGCAAGGTTACCCTGAACCCAGTAAGGTTTTCCTAAACCCAATTGAGACTTTATAAGTCCAATTGCTTATTTCAGGTATAATCTCTTTGTTGTATGACCCATAGGTTCAATTCTATCTAGTAGTGAGATATACAATGATCTTTATCATTGTATCATTGAAACTCTTTTCAATTAGTCGAAATAATTTCACTTTAACTCATCATGGATTGTTGATCCTAAGTAATACTAGTGAGCTCTCACAATCTACCAGTGATACCTAGTAGTATATAGTGGCAATCTAGTAGAACCAAAAATAATCCTTAAGGTGTAGTTAATGTGTGATTCAGTCCCTCCATCGTGAGTTCTGACTAGATGAAAGGTTACAGATAAATCGTCAAACCTTATCATCAGTCATATGATAAATTCGATCAGTTCAAGTTCAATTATGATCCTTATGGAAACTCTTTTCCATCAATCACACTGCTGTGGCCATGACTCTCGGACTTAGCCTCTCAAATCCCACAGGACTACACCTTTCTATCAAGGTCGATAGATTTCATCTTGATACGTATCCTACTCCTACAATGAACCAACTATTGCCAACATCTACTACAAGGGCTTATTGAGACCATATTTATGTGTTAGTCAAATTCCAGCAACCTCATTGCGAGCAATCATACCATCATAGGTTAAAAGATCATTCACATAACTAAGCATCGAGACAATCATTGACAATCGAGTAAAAATCCATGTGATCTCTCGTGTGGTCATGCTCAGTACTAGTTGTTCTCTAATAATTACCCGCACTAATCGCTCAGTGTCTCTACACTACAGACCAGAGATTCATCTACCCCGAAAGAAGTGATCTGTGCACCAATCTTTCTAAATCGATCACCGTCCTCATGATGATACTATGAGTAAGAGTATTTAGGAATTAAATACATATCTCTAATTCTCAACACTTTGAGAATATGTATTGAAATGTTAATTTCATGAACAATTTAAGGACACATCACACTTGAATAAAAAATGAACTTGTCTTTTTTTGATCAAATCAATATATTAAGTACAAAATTGTGTCCTAGCTTTATTACAATGTGTCAGCCATATTGGCTTCTAGGACATACATCTAATAATCTTCCACTTGGACTAAAACTAATTAGCCACTAATCTAAGTCCCATCCTCTCAAGGTGGACTTCTATTTTTGGTTGGTTTAATTGCTTTGTCAGTGGGTCTGCCACATTATTCACGGAGTCTACTCTTCACATCTCAACATGATTCTTTTCGAGGTAGTCACGTATGATATGATACCGTCATTCGATGTGTTTTGATTTCTGATGAGACCTCGGCTTCTTAGCAAGTGCTAAGACTCCATTATTGTCGCAGTAAAATGGTATGGCATCCGATGTCATAACCTCAAGTTTTGTGATAAATTTCTTGAACCAAAAGTCTTTTTTTGCAACATCCAAAGCAGCGACATATTCAGCTCTTTGGTCGAATCCGCTATGATGGGTTGCTTGAAACTCTTCCGGCTGAGTGTCACCATTGCAAATGAATACATATCCTAATGTAGACTTTCTATCATAAGGATCAAATATAAAGTTTGAATCAGTATACCCCATGACTCGCAACTCAGAACCTCCTCCAAAGATTAAGAACAAATCTTTAATTCTTCTCAAGTACTTAAGGATGTTCTTCACAGCTATCCAGTGCTCCTCATCTGGATTCGACTGATAACTGCTTATGACACTCATAGCAAGAGCAATATCAGGTTCCTCAGATGTGATCGGATACATCATCTTGGAAAGATTAATACCATGCCTAAGAGTTAAAACTCCTCTTTTAGAGTTTTTCATACTGAATCTCTTCAGCACTTTCTCTATATATAGCTTTTATGACAGGCCTAATATCCTTTTAAATCTATCCCTATAGACTTTTATTTCAAGAATATAGGATGCTTCTCCTAGGTCTTTCATAAAGAATTCTTTGGACAACCATGTTTTGACTATGGTCAGTATAGAAATATCATTCCCAATGAGGAGAATATTATCCACGTACAATACGAGAAATGTTATTGCATTCCTACTAACCCTTTTGTATACACAAGATTTCTCTTTATTTTTTATGAAATCAAATGATTTGATCGCATCATCAAAATGATGATTCCAACTCCGAGAAGCTTGCTTTAATCCATATATGGACCTTTATAGCATGCAAACTCTGTGATCACTATCACCAGATATGAAACCCAAAGGCTGCTCCATATAGATATCTTCCTCAAGATAGAGATCCTACTAGATCTATGAGGTGGTAGAGAAACGTCAACTACTTGCTCATGAATAATGGGTTTCTGAGGATCTATAGCTCTTTGCTCTTCGAGACCTTCTCTTCGAGCCCAACTAACCTCCCACTGCCACTATCCTGAATAAATTATTTTTTTAGAAATATGGTGTTCCGACTTATAATCACATTATGATCTTGTAGAAAGTAGAAGTAGTATCTCATTGATTATTTTAGATATCCTATGAAATTAGCTATACATATCTATCTTCTAATTTATCTGCCATCTATCTCTTGACATAGACCGGACATCCTCAAGTCTTAAGATAACCTAGACTCAACTTCATACCGTACCATATCTCATACGGTGTGATAGCAACGGATTTTGATGGAATCCTATTCAACAAGTGAATGGCAGTTAATAAGGCATCTCTCCAAAGATATAAGGGTAGATCAATGAAGCTCATCATGGACCTGACCATATTTAATAGGGTCCTATTCCTCCTTTCAGATATCCCGTTGAGCTGAGGTATTTCGAGAGGAGTCCATTGAGCGACCATGCTGTTGTCTTTAAGATATCCCAAAAATTCATGACTAAGATATTCACCTCCTCAATAGATCGAAGAATCTTAATGGGTTTACCAGTTTATTTTTCTACTTCACTTCTGAATTCTTTGAACTTTTCAAAGGCTTCAGATTTGTGTTTCATCAGATACACATACCCATACCTAAACAGCTCATCGGTAAAGGTAATGAAGTAGCTATAACCACTCTTGACCTGTACATCAAATGGCCTACACACATCGATGTGTACCAGGGCAAGTAACTCAATGGCCCTTTCCCTATATCCTACAAAGAGTAACTTGATCATTTTTCCTCGAAGGTAAGATTCATGAGCTGGATACAACTTTAGATGAAGAGAGCCAAAAATCCTATCCTTTTCAATTTATTTATCCTGTCCTCTCCAATATGGCCTAATCTATGATGCCATAAGTACTTCTGGTTAATTTCATCTTTGGATCTTTTTTGACCTACGACACTCATTATTTGCTCATTCAAATTTATATTTGCATCAATATGCAAGTGATATAGACTGTCAATTAAAAAATTTCATGCAATCAATTTATTTTATAAATAAATATAACAAAAGTCTTTATTGAAATCAAATTCAAATCCTTCCTGTACTAGCACAGAGATGAAAATCAAATTTCGACTAGCTATAGGAACAAAATAATAATCTTTTAAATTTAATCTAAATTTTGATGGTAATCGAAGAGGATAAGTGCCAATGGCTTCTGAGTAACTTTTGCTTCACTGTCGATTCAAAAGATCATGTCACCCTTCCCTGAACTTCTTACTTTCTATTAGATCTTGCATTGAGGTACATATATGAGCACTCGAACCAGAATCTAATACCTAACGAGAAGTAGAAGAAACTGCAAGGTTAGATTCAATTACGAGCATACCTTCTGAAGATTTATCACCCTTTTTAGTTTTTATGCTCTCCAAGTAGAGTGGACAGTTCCTACTCCAGTGGTCTTCAACATCACAGTAGAAATACTTTTACTTTGCTTCGACCTTTTTTGGAACGTCCTTTTTTGGCTTGCTCTCTTTCTTCTGCTTCTTAGCGGATTTAGTCTTCTTCTTCCAACTAGACTTTTTCTTGGAAGAAGTCTGCTCCACAGCAAGAATAGTGCCCCTTGAACTCTTTAAGGTTCCTTTCATAGTGACCAACATATTGACCAGTTTGGGTATAGTGCAATCGAGTTTATTCATATAAAATTTATAATAAATTAGCTATATGAACTCGTAAGGGATTGAAGAATCAAATTCATCTATAATTCTTTTTGCAAATCGAGTCTGAGCTTCTTAAGCTCCTCAATATCCTTGATCACTATCATACAGTGCTCATGGACTGACTGTCCTTCACGCATCTTCAAATTGAAGAGTCTCTTAGACACTTCGAAGCGTACTGTACGGCTCTGCTCACCATACAACTTTTATAAGTGAGTTATCATAACCCTGATAGTGGGCATATGCTCATACTGGCTTTGTGACTCATTTGACATAGAAGCCAGCACAGCACTTAACCCAACTTTTCTCATCCATCTACTTTTCATAAATAGCTTTTTGCTCAGCATAGGATGGTTTGGTAACACTACGGGTTCCTGGTTGAGTACATGATCTAGTTTTTTAGAAGTCAGGACAATCTTGAGATTTTTTAGCCAGTCATTATAGTTTATTCGAGTCAAACGATTGGATTCAAAGATGCAGGCTAAAGAGTTTGAGGCTGACATATTATTTAATTGCGAGAGTAGAGATTCAAGTTAGACTTTTGTATTTTAGAATTATAATTGTTTCTAGAAATTTTAAGATGCAAACAATGACTCCCACTAATTTTTTAGATCCCTCCACTCTCCGAGTGGGAAACAAAAATCCTAACGCGATAAAAGGATTCCTAGTGGGTGCTGCGGTTTCACTGATACCATGTACCTCACCTAATAGTTATTGATAACATGCACTCCGATGCATGGACAACTCTTTATCCAGATGCTTCTTTAAGCATGTTGCAGCGACTTGATTTCTAAGTCATGTGGGATCACCTAATAGTTATTGACCACACTTCTTAGTTAAATCTGACCCACCATTCACAAGCAAGTACAAGGCCATCATTGGGTCCCTCACCTAACAATTATTGAGACCAACCCCATCTTACCCTGGAGCAACTCTTTACTAATAGAGTGGTTGCATGTTCTCGGTGCAACTGAACCACTGAATGTTGGGTTTCGGCCATGCAGTGAAAATTAATTTTTAAAAATTTTAAAACCAAACAAGTCAAAAGCTTTAACAGTTATAACTATCGAGCTGAAGCCCAAACCCTAGAATCACTTTGTCGATGTCTATCAAAACAAAACAAGGATGCAAAGGGATAGAATTTTTACTTTCACCAAAAAGACAATATGGCATGTTGGTGATCTCCATGAGACTCCAAAGTAGAAGCTCTCCAACGATGATCCGCATGAAAGTTGGCCAAGATCCTTCCTAACCGGTGCGTAGCTGCAGTATTGTCTTCTCAAGAACACTATCGGTTTTGAACTCGAGGAACGATCACACCAAAGCCCAGTTGCTTTCAATCTTACCATCAAAATCACGCTAAGAAGATACTCTTCAGATGTCTCACAACATAGGATTTGATTTTGAGCTCTAATATATAAAAAAAATCAAACACTAGGGCACACTAGTAATACTTGCTAATTCTCTCACCACCCTTCTTACAACTTTTGCCACTCAATTTTTTCTTACTTTTTCACATTTTTTTTAATTTTTTTTTTGATTTACATGCCACTTATCTCTAGTTTTCACCCAAAAACCCAGCACTTGGGCCATATGGGATGCCCCATTTAAATAGGGGACCAAGGGATGTGAGAAGGACCAAGGGGCACCAACCTTTGGCACTCCACTTTCTCAAGCGGTGAATAAATTCACTGTGTATTATTTTTGGTGCAGGAATGCCTTCATACAGAAGGATTCCTCCTTTTCTATGCCTCATAAAAAACTCATATTAATTTGGCATGAAATCATAAGAGATCTGGTTGAGAACATAAGGCAACACGTTAAGATAAGAGCCTTCATTAAGAAGGACTCTCCAATTTCACATGCAAAAAAGAGGTGGGTGGCATTAATATTTTGGTATGGCATCTGGTGGGTGTAGAGGAGTCCTTCTCTACTTAAATTTATTTCTAGTTGGATAAGAATTCAAAAAAAATAGACCCAATCTCATTAGGTCAAAGACAACTGGTCTTGGTTAACTGAAACATTTTGATCTAAACTAATTTAGGAACTTGGATTAATACAATATGCTAGCATATCAAATTAACACTTAGAATTTATATTAAATCCTAATTAAATTAGATCAAGGCTATATTCCAAAGTGTATGACCCATTGAATTCCAAGTCTAGCCAGTAGTGGACCTAGACTTTTGATGTAACCCTAATCCGATCATATTAGGTCACCCAAAGAGTCCCAATCAACTAGAACTCTTCCTAATTGATTCTTGAATTAAATTCTTTTAATTCTGATGAGTCCATAAGTCAAAATTGATATTTAGTAAACTCTTTTAATTAAACTCACAGTGAGGCTGCTGGAGTTTGACTATACATAAACATTGACTCAATAAGTTCTTATAGTAAATTTTGGCAATAGTTGGTCCATTGTAGGAGTAGAGTACGCATCTAGATGGAATCTATCGATCCTAATAGAAGAGAGTAGTCCTATGAGATTTAAGAAGCTGAGTCCTTAAGTTTATAGTCATAGCAGTATGATTGATGGAAAAGAGTTTTTATGAGAATTCGAGCTAATTGAATTTATCGTATGATCGATGTTGAGATTTGATGACTTATCTATGACCTGCCATCTGGTCGGGACTCATAATAGAGAGACTGTATCACATGTTAACTGTACCTACAGGTTCATCACCTTTTATTCTGCTGGGTTGCCACTAACGTGTCATGACTATCCGAAAGATTTGGAATTTTGATAAAAAATTATCAAAATATCCTTCAGTGGCAAGTTACCATATAATTCAATCTTTCAGCCAAACAACATCCCAGATGAGCTATGGTCATGGAAATATGTCAAACCCAATCACTTATCTATATGTAACTCGATCAGAAGGCAATGATTTAGTTGATGATATATTAGAAACTCTTTTCTAATTATCATGCTGCTTTGGCTGACTTCTAGAATTACCAACCTATGAGATCACATAGGATGTTCGCTCCCCTTATTAAGAGTGACTGATCCTATATTAATCACTCATAACCTCCATGCATACTTCACCATATCCAAAACATCCCATACAAGGATCAAAGAACTAAGTTAGGTAGTGAACCAAAATATGGATTCATGCACATAAGGTACTATGGCGATCTCAGGTCAAAGGATTACTTATACAACTCTCACTAGAGAATCATCAGTTGACATGTACATAAAACTCCATCTGATGTTCTCTCGTAGGTCTATTCAGTGAACTCATTCTCTTGTGAGTACCCATATCCTCATATTAGTGTTACTACATAAGTAGTTGTGGGATCAACCACCTTCATTTTTAAGCATACATAGGACATGTCAATCTTACTGGTATTATTACTGGTATTATTGATCTCCGACTCAATGAACCAGCGACTGAGAATATTCTAGGTCATGACTATTAAAGATTTAGGTCTCACTGGCGTGATCTCATCACATCCTTAAAACCATTGTCCAGACCTATAGGGTTTATTATAATCTTAAGAACAAAAAGATGCAGCATATAATGAATCAAAAATATCTATTTTATTAATAATATTAATGTCAATTACATGAGTTTGGAAGGCAAATTATAGAAAACATCCTATTGCATCACATATGTGATTGGATTGAAGGGCATTATTCTTTCAATCTCCTATTTGCACTAAAGCCAATCACCCCTATACTTAATACCCATGCTATCAAGGTGGCGGCAAAACTACTGTATTGACAAGGCCTTAGTAAATGGTCTGCTATATTATTCTTGATGTCAACTCGCTCCACGATCATATCGCATTTTTTGATTATCACCCGAACGAGGTAAAAACATCTTAAGATGTGCTTGGATTTACGATGAGACCTCGGTCTTTGGCTTGAGCAACTATCCCAGTATTATCACAATAAAGGGGCACTAGTTGTTCAATCTCTAGAACCACACTCAATTCTGAGATAAATTTCTTCATCCACACGGCCTCCATAGCAGCCTCACTAGCATCAATATACCCAGCCTCAGTGATCGAGTCAACAACAATTTGCTGTTTGAAACTCTTCCAACTTATTGCACCACCATACATAGTAGACACATATCCAGATATGGATTTGCTATCATCCGAATCAGATTAAAAATTAGAATATATATAGCCTTCCAGTTTTAAATTAGATACTTCATATATTAGAAAAACATCTCTAGTCCTTTTCAAGTACTTAGAGTACATTTTTCATAGCTTTTAAATAATCCTTCTTGGGATCAACCTGAAATCTGCTTACAATGCCCAAGGCATAAGCCACATTAGGCCTGGTACATAACATAGCATATATAATTAATTCTACAACTGAAGCATAAAGAATAGAACTCATTCTATTTCTCTCTTCAGGTGTCTTAGGAGACATCTTCTTAGAGAGTTGTATGCCATGACCTATAGGCAAGTAACTTCTTTTACTTTCCTCCATGTTGAACCTCTTCAACACAAAATCAATATACCTAGACTAGGATAAGACTAGCATCTTTTTTGATCTATCCCTATAGATCTTTATACCAAGTATATAGGACGCTTCACCCAAGTTTTTCATTGAAAATTTTATGATAGCCATGTCTTGATCGATCGCAACATCGGGATATCATTCCCAATAAGCAGTATGTTGTCCACATACAAGATCAAGAAGATAAAAGTACTTCCACTAGTCTTCTTATACACAAGGCTCATCTACATTTTTGATAAAGCCAAATAATTTGATTGTCTCATCAAAATGAATGTTCCAGCTCCTCGATATTTGTTTTAATTCATAAATAGATCTATTCAACTTGCATACCTGATTTGCTCTCTTACTGAAGATAAATTCCTCTGGCTAAGTTATATAGACTTCTTCCTCAACGTTTTCATTGAGAAAGGCAGTCCTGACATCCATCTGTCATATCTCATAGTCATAGTATGCTGCAATAGCAAGTATTATCTAAATAGACTTGAGCATGACTATTGGCAAAAAGGTTTCTTCATAATCAATGCTTTATTTTTGTCTGAAACTTTTTGTCACCAGCCTAACCTTATAAGTCTCTACTTGGCCATCTACTCCAATCTTCCTTTTAAAGACCTATTTGCAGCCTATTGGGGTCACACCATCTGGCGCATTAACCAAAGTCCAAATTTAGTTGGTATACATGGAGTCCATTTTGGATTTCATGGCATTGAGCTATTTGTCAGAATCGCTCCTCATGACAGTTTCCAAATAGGTCGTGGGATTATCATTCTCAATGATTTGGGTTGTATTATTATTCTCAATGATAAACCCATACCTGAGTGGTACATTACGCACTCTACTTGACTTTCAGAGAGGAGGTGTGTGTAGTGGCTATGCCTCAACAATGGACATATCTGGTTAGAATTATTTTATGAATCTTGGATGGATTGTAGGTTTTAAACTTCCACAAGTTCAACAGATCTCCCACTACCTCATTCTTGGATAAACTCTTTCTGCAAAAAAATGATATGCCTACTAACAAACACCTTTTGTTGAGTAGGGTGATAGAAGCAGTATCCTATATTCTCCTTAGAATAACTCATAAATCTGTATTTTTCTGATCTAGCATTTAGCTTAAGTCCATCAATATTTTTCACATAAGCTGGACAACCCCAAATCTTAAGATGCTTAAGACTGGGCTTTTTTCCTTTTCATATCTCATATGGAGTGCTAAAAATAGATTTTGAAGGTAATTTATTTAAGACATATGCTGCGGTCTCGAGAGCATATCTCCAAAAGGATATTAAAGGATCTGTGAAACACATCATGGACAGCACCATATCTAATAGGATGCGATTTCTCCTTTCCATAATTTCATTTAATTATGGAGTATAAAGAGGTATCCATTTAGAGAGTATTCTATTTTATTTAAATAATCGAGAAACTCACTAGACAAGTATCCTCCTCTTCAATCAAATCGAAGAACTTTAATACTTTTACCGGTTTATTTCTCAACTATTCTTTGATACTTTTTAAATCTATCAAAGACTCCGAATTTGTATTTTATTAAATATACATATCCAAACCTAAACCTATCATCAGTAAATATGATGAAGTAAGAGTATCCATCTCTAGCTTAAGTCGACATTAGACCACAAATATCAGTATGTATAAGGTCCAATATATCACTTGCCCTTTCTCCATGTTCGGTAAATGAAGTCTTGGTCATTTTTTCTATGAGAAAATATTCACAAGTTCTATATGATTTATAATCATAAGGATCAAAGAATATATCTTCGTATAACTTAGTAATTCTCGACTCATTTATATGACCAAGTTGGCAGTGCTAGAGGTATGTGACATTCACATCCTCTCTTTTTCTTTTCTTCATATTATCAATATAAAGTATATTATCATTAAGTGAAAAAAACAAAAGACCATTATTAATATAAACACTTTCATAATATTTGTTACAAAAATATATAGAACAACCATTGTTCTTTGCTTTTATTTTAAAATCTTATTTCAATAACATGGTATAGAAATAATATTTCTAATGATATTAGAGATATAATAACAGATCTTTAGTTCTAAAGTTTTACCCAAAGACAACTTCAAAATCCTGGTTCCCATGGTTTCAGCCTGAATGGACTCTCCACTAGTGCTGAATAGCTCAAAGTCACCTTTATTCAACTCTTTATTTTCTGCAAACCCCACAATGATTTGTAAAGGTATAAACCATAAGCGGTATCTAATACCCAAGAATTTAAAAATGAAGTACTTAATGATAACTTAGTTTGTATCATATACAAACCTTTAGCAACGTTTGTCGGTTTCACGGTTGCAAGGTATTCCTTATAATTTCTCTTCTAGTAGCCCTTCTTGCCACAGTGATAGCAAGTACCTTTGGCAAAGATCTTCTTCGCCTTTTTTTTGGAGATGCCAGCTTTAGGGTTCATCTTTTTCTTGGAACCCTTCATGTCTTTCTTCTTGTTGATCTTATTGACAAGAAGTACCAAAGCCTTTTGCCCTTGAAATGGGTCTCTGTTATTTTTAACATATTCAGTAGCTCTGGCAGGCTAGTGTTTAGTTTGTTCATAAGGTAATTTATGATAAACTGAGAAAAGAAGTCGGGGAGAGACTACAGGATCAAATCTTGGCTTAGTTCACCGTCCATGGCAAAATCCAGTTGTCCCAGACGAGTGATCAAATCAATCATCTTCAGGACGTGTTTACACAGAGATGCTTTTAGTCATGCAGGCACGAAATAATTGCTTAGATATCTCATATCTAGCAGTTCTATTTTGTTCCCCATATAACTCCTTAAGATTAAGGAGTATAGAGGGAACATCCATGTTCTCATGTTGCCTCGAAAGCTCATTGCTCATCGAGGCAAACATGATGTATTTGACAGTCACACTGTCCTCTTTCCACATCTTATATGTGGCCTTTTCTTCCTCAAAAGTATCTTTCCCAATCATACGGGTGGAGGTGTATCCAGAATGTAGGAGACTTTCTCTTGAATGAGAACTATTCTCAAGTTTCTTAACCAGTTGACGTAGTTAGGTCTGGTCAGTTTTTTTGCATCTAGTATGCCTCTAAGTGATGGGGATGATACCATATGTGTAGTTAATCTATAATAATAAAAACACAATATAAGCGAACAACTCATGATGATATGCACAACTAGATTAGGACTTTTGTCTAATTATGTATCCCACTATTTTATCGAACTTCATAGCCCTCAAGTATGAAAATCGAGAAACATACTAATGTTTCTTAGTGGGGTTGAGATCCTTGTTCCTCACAAACACCTTATGGATAGCACAACAAGTATTCATAAGTTTAAGAGTAGGTAACACTTTACCAATTGTACTAATACAATTCTCAACATTTTTCTCTCTTGCCTTTAGATCATATAGTCTTATGGATAGCACAACAAACTATAGTATTCTAATTAAGTTAACCCTTCAATCCCATATGATCATACTTAAAACAATATTGCTCTTGTGGATAGCACAACAAAGCAATACAATTCAAATATGCCATAAGCATCAATATACACTTGGTCAACATCATATCAATTTCTATAGTAAGCCTTGTGGATAGCACAACAAGCTCATTAAGATCTTGACATACTCTATTGACCAAGTTTGAAGGAAGGCCCTTGTAATATCTACATTACTTTACTAATCAATCTAAGTTCAAAATTCAATAGGACCAAATGGGCCAAGTCACTAGGTGGGAGGCTCCCTGTAGCTTTTCTTAGACACCAACAAAGTTGGTCAGGCCAGCATACGGACCTAATTAGAAAACCACCTTTCCTACTTTTTTGGACATCGATTGATCAAATGAATTCAACATTTGAATTAAAAGTGAATCCCGACATTACAACTTAATATAATTTTTAAGAGGATCTTTGAACTGGTCTTGACACATCCTAATTACAACTATATAAAATATTCTAAACATATTACATAATTTGACATGCTTTTTACAAGTCACAATAGCAATCATATAATCATACCAAAAATCATATAAGGGTGCAAAAGAAGACATAACATATGTCAAGCATATTCAAGTAATAAAGCAAACCCTAATCATATTAGGCATGCATAACACCCTTAACCATAAATCAATCTAAGCATCCAGCTACCATGATAATATAAATTTCAAATTATCATAAGTTCATAAATTTAATAATTGAAATTTAAGTTCATGATTCTTATAAAGTCAAAAATAATTTTTGATATTAAAAACCGATGCTAAAAATCGAAACAATATTCTTAGCAATATATGAACAAGAATAATTCTATACTACTACTTTGCACTTGTTTGATCGAATCTAACAAGGGTGGCTCTGATACCATTGTGGGGTTCTGGCCACGTAGTGGAAAGTAATTTTTAAAAATTTTAAAATCAAAAAAGTCAATAACTTTAATAGTTAAAACTATCGAGCCAAAATCCAAACCCTAAAATCATCTTGCCGATGTCGATCAAAACAAAACAAGCATGCAAAGAGATAGAATTTTTACTTTTACCAAAAAGATAATATGGCACGTTGGTGATCTCCACAAGAGTCCAAAATAGAAGCCCTCCAATGGTGATCCACACAGAAGTTGGCCAAGATCCTTCCTAACCAGTGCGTAGCCGCAGCCTTATCTTCTCAAAAATACTACTGACTTCAAACTCGAGGAACGATTACACCAAAGCTCAGTTTCTTTCAATCTTATCATTAAAATCATGCCAAGAAGACACTCTTTAGATGTCTCATAACCTAAGATTTGATTTTGAGCTCCAACACATGAAAAAATCAAACCTTAGGGCATACTAGAAATACTTGCTAATTCTCTCACCACCCTTCTTACAACTTTTGCCACTCAATTTTTCTTACCTTTTTCTCAAATTTTTTTTTCTGATTTACATGCCACTTGTTGGTGCAAAAATCCACTTGTGTCGGAGAAGCTGGAGTCGAGGGAGTCGCGGTCGCCATCGGGACCTGCAAAAGAAGTCTAAACCAGAGGTGGGGTTGCTCTGGCAAGACCCTCCGACGCTCAAGTCAGTTCTCTGCCTCAACAAGAATGGAGTACTCGAACAAAAAATTTTAGCAGAGTTTCTAGGTAAAGAACGAGAGCTTATAGAATAACATATCTGCGATTTCCCCTTTTATAGACGGAGGGGGCAACAAATTGATAGTGATGCCTGTAACCGTCTGGCAGTGGGCCATCCAGAGTCAGGAAAAGTTTGTTTGGAGAGTAGTGGGGTGGACCCGTGGCTACTACCGGGGCATGCCACATGAGTCTGCCATGAGAAGCGGAGCGACGTCCGTTGTCGCGACTTGCCAGAGGACAAGAGAATCGCACGGTATCCATCGCAGAAAGTGGAGCAGGACCATAGCCATTATTACGGCCTGCCAGGGAGTGATGGAGCTGCGTGGAATCCAT
This sequence comes from Elaeis guineensis, assembly GCF_000442705.2. Classification (NCBI taxonomy): domain Eukaryota; kingdom Viridiplantae; phylum Streptophyta; class Magnoliopsida; order Arecales; family Arecaceae; genus Elaeis; species Elaeis guineensis. The sequence continues at coordinate 84,802,676 of NC_026000.2, forward strand.
CGCAGGAGGTGGAGCAGGGTCGTGGAGTGGTGGAGCCGCGTGGAATTTGCCACAGGGAATGAAACAGAATCGCGGCCGTTACTGCAGCGCGCCAGGGGGCGAAGGTCTGTCGGCTGAAGTCCGGCTGGAGTGTCTGGCGAAGAGAGGTAATTAGCCATCTGTCCAAGAGGAGCTCAGAATCCGGCTTTCGCAGGAGTTCGGATGGAGTCTTCCTTCAGTCACAGCCGGAGGTGGAGTCCGGCTCCCGTAGGGGTCTGGGCGGAGCTCACCAGCAGTTGAAATCGAGGACGAGGCCCGACTCCGGTAGGAGCCCGGGCGGAGTCTTCCTGCAATTAAAGTCGGGTGCGAAGTCTGGCTCTCGTAGGAGTCCGGACGGAGCTTACCAGCAGCTGGAGTTGGTGACGGAGCCCGGCTCCCGTAGGAGTCCGGGCGGAGTCCTTCTTGAGGTTGAAGTCGGTGACGGAGCCCGGCTCCCGTAGGAGTCCAGGCGGAGTCCTTCTTGCGGTTGAAGTTGGTGATGGAGCCCGGCTCCCGTAGGAGTCCGGGCGGAGCCTTCCTGCAGCTGGAGTTGGTGACGGAGCCCGACTCCCGTAGGAGTCCGGGCAGAGCCTTCCTGCAGCTGGAGTTGGTGACGGAGCCCAGCTCCCGTAGGAGTCCGGGCGGAGTCCTTCTTGCGGTTGAAGTCGGTGATGGAGCCCGGCTCCCATAGGAGTCCGGGCGGAGTCTTCCTACAGTTGAAGTCAGGTACGAAGTTCGGCTCCCGTAGGAGTCCGGACGGAGCTTACCCGCAGTTGAAGTTGGTGACGGAGCCCGACTCCCGTAGGAGTCCGGGCGGAGTCCTTCTTGCGGTTGAAGTCGGTGGCAGAGCCTGGCTCCCGTAGGAGTCCAGGCGGAGTCTTCCTGCAGTTGAAGTCAGGTGTGAAGTTCGGCTCCCGTAGGAGTCCGGACGGAGCTTACCCGCAGTTGAAGTTGGTGACGGAGCCCGACTCCCGTAGGAGTCCGGGCAGAGCCTTCCTATAGCTGGAGTTGGTGATGGAGCCCGACTCCCGTAGGAGTCCAGGTGGAGTCCTTCTTGCGGTTGAAGTCGGTGATGGAGCCCGGCTCCCGTAGGAGTCCGGGCAGAGTCTTCCTACAGTTGAAGTCAGGTGCGAAGTCTGGCTCCCATAGGAGTCCGGACAGAGCTTACCCGCAGTTGAAGTTGGTGACAGAGCCCGACTCCCGTAGGAGTCCGGGCAGAGTCCTTCTTGCGGTTGAAGTCGGTGATGGAGCCCGGCTCCCGTAGGAACTCGGGCAGAGCCTTCCTGCAGCTGGAGTTGGTGACGGAGCCCGACTCCCGTAGGAGTCCGGGCGGAGTCTCCCTGCAGTTGAAGTCAGGTGCGAAGTCCGGCTCCCGTAGGAGTCCGGGCGGTGCTTACCCGCAGTTGATGTTGGTGACGGAGTCCGGCTCCCGTAGGAGTCCGGGCGGAGTCTTCTTGCAGTTGAAGTCAGGTGCAAAGTCTGGCTCCCGTAGGAGTCCGGACGGAGCTTACCCGCAGTTGAAGTTGGTGACGGAGCTCGGCTCCCGTAGGAGTCCGGGTGGAGTCCTTCTTGCAGTTGAAGTCAGTGGCGGAGCTCGGCTCCCGTAGGAGCCCGGGCGGAGCCTTCCTGCAACTGGAGTTGGTGACGGAGCCCGGCTCCCGTAGGAGTCCGGGCGGAGTCTTCCTGCAGTTGAAGTCGGGGACGGAGCCTGCAAGGGTCAATCCCGCTGAGAACTTCGACTGAGGGTATTTTATACCCAACACCACTTATCTCTGGTTTCCACCCAAAAACCCAGCACTTGGGCCATATAGGACACCCCATTTAAATAGGGGACCAAGGGATGTGAGAAGGACCAAGGGGCGCCAACCTTTGGTGCTCCACTTTCTCATGTAGTGAATAAATTCATTGTGTATTATTTTTGGCATAGGAGAGCTTCATATAGAAGGACTCCTCCTCTTCTGTGCCTCATAAAAAACTCATTTTAATTTGGAATAAAATTATAAGAGATCTGATTGAGAACTTAAGGCAATGCATTAAGATAAGAGCCTTCACTGAGAAGCACTATGCATCTTCACATGCAAAAAAGAGGTGGGTGGCATTAATATTTTGGCATGGCATCTGGTGGGTATAAAGGACTCTTTCTCCACTTGAAATTATTTCAAGTCGGATAAGAATCCAAACAAAATTGACCCAATCCTATTAGGTCAAAGACAACTGGTTTAGGTTAGCTCAAACACTTTGATCTAAACCAATTTAGGAACTTGGGTAAATATAATGTGCTAGCATATCAAATTAACCCTTAAAATTTATATTAAATTCTAATTAAATTAGATCAAGATCAAATCCCAAAGTGTGTGACCCATTGGGTTTCAAATCTAGCCAGCAGTGGATCTAGACTTTCGACATAACCCTAATCCGATCAAATTACATCACCCGAAGAGTCCCAATCAACTAGGACTCCTCCTAATTGATTCTTAAATTAAACTCTTTTAATTCAAATGAGTCCACAAGTCAAAGTTAATATTTAGCAATGTGTCATGACTACTTGAAAGATTTAAAATTTTGATGTAAAATTATCAAAATATCTTTCAATGATAAGTTACCATATAATTCAATCTTCCAGTCAAATAACGTCCCAAATGAGCTATGGGCATGAAAATATGTCAAACCCAATCATTTATCTATATATATCTTGATCAGAAGATGATAATTCAGTTGATGATACATTAGAAACTCTTTTATAATTATCATCTTACTTTGGCCAAAAACTTCCAGAATCACCAACATATGAGATCACATAGGATGTTCGCTCTCCTTATTAGGAGTGACTGATCCCTTATTGATCACTCACAACCTCCATGCATATATCACCATATCCAGAACATCCCATACAAGGATCCAAGAACAAAGTTAGGTAGTGAACCAAAACATAGATTCATGTACACAAGGTACCATAATGATCTCAGGTCAAAGGATTACTTATATAATTTCTACTAGATAATCATCAGTTGACATGTAAATAAGACTCCATTTGATATTCTCTCATAGGTCTATTCAGTGAACTCATTCTCTAATAAGCACTCATATCCTTATATTAGTGTCACTACACAAGTGGTTGTGAGATCAACCACCTTCATTTTTGAGCATACATAGGACATGCCAGTCTTATCGGTATCATTGATCCCCGACTCAATGAACCAATGATTGAAAATATTCTAAGTCATGGCTATCAAAGATTTAGGTCTCACTGGCATGATCTCATCATGACCCTAAAACCATTATCTAGATCTATGGAATTTGTTATAATCTTAAGAATAAAAAGATGTAATATATAATGAATCAAAAATATCTATTTTATTAATAATATTAACGTTAATTATATGAGTTTGAAAGATATTACAGAAAATATCTTATTGCATCCCGTATGCGATTGGCTTGTGGAGCATTATTCTTTCGCTGTAACCAATCGAGATCAATCAACACTAATAGCACACCTGCATATCTACAATGGTGGAAGACCTATGATCTTAATATTTGTGAGAAAGTTTAACTTTAGATCTCATCTAATCAATCATCATATGATTGATCTAATTGGCATGGGCTAAACCAAATTGCCAAGCAACTTTATTGAAGACCCAATATTCCAAATTGATCAGGTAAGTAGAGATCGGTGGGGGTCCCCCTGTTGCTTTCTGTAAACATCAATAAATTGGCTAGATCAGCTAACGGAATCAATTAAATAATCATCTCTCAATTACTTACCTGAGACACCAATAGATCAATTGATCCAAATAGGTTAGCTCAAGCAAATCATGTTCAAGCCATTGAGCCGAATTAGATGCTTATGTAAATCGATTCTATATATGGGATTTAATCAATTTGATCAACAACAATTATATGATCATTTAACTTAATTGATCTAATCCTCATCAATACTTAACTCGGTTTGATCAATTACTTCATCGAATTAAATCCATAATGTTCAAATCAAAAATCTTAGATGCAATCTAATTATATGACATAATTTTTGATTTTTCTATAATCAAAACCCTCGTGCATAAACATAAATTTTAGATTTCAAAACTGAATTTCAAATCTAAATTCTTTGTATGAAAGATAAGTTTTAAATTATGAAACTAATTTTCAGATTTAACATATATATCGCATATTTGTATGTAAAATTCAGATCTAAACAAAAAATTTAGATCAATACATGATATCATATATCTCATATGCAAATCGTGAATCATATTGAAAATAATTTTGTGACCTAAATATGCAATCATATATCTCATATATAAATCATAAATTAGGTCAAATAAAATTTCAAGTTTATGCATGCATCTACATATCATATAATTATGAACAAGAAATCATTCTAGAGCAAAATTTTGCTCTATGCATGCTTTCACATATCATCTGTATATTTTATAATTAAATCTAAAATAAATTTTAGATTTAAAATATTCATCTATATATCTTATGTATCAAAGAAAAATCAGATTTTGAAACTCTTTACAAGATATGTATATCAATTTCATCTATGTCGGGGCATGCATGCATGTTTCAAAAATTTTTTTCTAAACATGATAGTAGAATTGAAGATTAAAACTCTTTTAATCTATATCATATATGCATAAAATATAAACTACAAGGATCTACTTCATATATTAAAATTGAACATATGCTGAAATTGAATATGTGATCGAATCAGATACTTGTTTCGCAATTCCTTTCTTCAAATCTGGATTTAGAAGAGAAGGGGCTCTTTCTTAGCCATGTAAGTGCCCGACCTTTATGGGTATCCACTCAAGATCAGTCTGAAATAGCTCTCTTAAAATTAATTTTTTTTTAAGAAAAATCAGCCTGCAAATTTGAATGAAGCATGGATCGTGATCAACTCTTTGATCATTCTCTTGTTCTTTTTCTTCTCTTCTTCTCTTGCTTTTTCTTTCGAAAATTATGAAGCAACTAGGGACTAAAAACCAATAATCAAGTGAAATGCCCAAACCCCTTTTGGATGTGAAGATGGAGGACGTCCAAGATGATGGATGTTAGACCTTTAAGGGAGAAGAAAAGAGGGGCATGGGGCTCTCCTAAGGGGGTGTGGGGCTGCTAGTTGAAGTGCTTAGGGACCTTAGGGGAGGTCCCTTTAAATAGGCATAAAGTTTGAATCCTATTCAAAATCAAACAAGCACTTAATACAAGTCCTACTTGTATTAGGTTTCCTTATTCCTTTAGTTATTTGACTTCTTTTAGGAAATCAATTAGGGGCCAACTATTGGAGCCCTTGTACCCACAAAAACATACCCCACTTTGCACCCATGGGATGCCTAAAGCTGATCCCACATGCCCACTAATTGATGGACATGCCCAACTTGATCAAATCAAGTGGCGCCCAATCAAAACTATCAAAAAAATTAATTAAGAACTTAAATCCTTAATTCATTTGATCCAAAATCTTAGACACCCAACAATTGAAGCTTAATGAATCTAATTCATTTAGGTTATTAGCAGATAATTAATTTGAACTAATTTTATCAAATAAAAAATTCAAACATAAAGAAAAAATTGGATCCAACCATGTGCTAGCAAGGTTATCCTGAACCCAATATGGTTTTTCTAAATCCAATTGAGATTTCATAAGCCCAATTGCTTATTTTAGGTCTAATCTTTTTGTTGTGTGACCCCATAGGTTCAATTCTATCTGGTAGTAAGATATACAATAATCTCTATCATTATATCATTGAAGCTCTTTTCAATGGGTCGAAATAATTTCACTCTAACTCATCAAGGATTGTCGATCCTAAGCAATCCTAGTGAGCTCTCACAATCTACCAGTGACATCTAGCAGTATGTAGTGGCAATCCAATAGAACCAAAAATGAACTTCAAGGTATAGTTAATGTGTGATTCAATCCCTCCATCATGAGTCCCGACTAGATGATAGGTTATAGATAAATCGTTAAACCTCATCATCAGTCATATGATAAATTCGATCAGCTCAAGTCCAATTGTAATCCTTATGAAAACTCTTTTCTATCAATCACATTGTTGTGGCCACAGACTCTCGCACTTAGCCTCCCAAATCTCATAGTACTACTTCTTTCTATCAAGATCGATAGATCCTAATGTGCACCCTACTCCTATAGTAGATCAACTATTACCAACAACTACTAACAAGGGCTTATTGAGACTATATTTATATGTCGTCATACTCTAGCAGCCTCACTGCGAGCAGTCATACAATCATAGATCAAAGGATCATTCACACAACTTCAGCATCGAGACAATCACTGACAATCGAGCAGAAATTCATGTTCATAATCATGCTCAGTACTAGTTATTTTCTAACATCTACCCACACTCGTCACTCAATATCTCTACACTATAGACCAGAGACTTATCTACTTTGAAGAAAGTAATCTGTGCACCGATCTATCTGGATCGATCACCATCTTCATAATGATACTATGATCGAAAGAATTTAGGAATTAAATACATGTCTCTAATTCTCAATACTTTGAGAATATGTATCGAAATAATTTCATGGATAATTTAAAGACACATCACACTTGAATAAAAAATGAACTTGCCCTTTTATTGATCAAATCAATATATTAAGTATATAATTGTATTTTAGTTTTATTACAATGTGTCTGCTATATTGATTTCTAGGGTATATATCTAACAAAGTTTGCTTTAGTCACCATTGAAATGGCCAGGTAAGCCACTCCCAATTAAAAACCATCGGTCAAAATGCCAAACTTACCTTAGACATCAATTGATTAATTAGTTTCAATTTGACCAACCTAATGATTCGGGTTCCACCACTGAGCCACAATCAAAGTCTATTTGGTCTAATTAAATATATAGACTTGACTATCTACAACTATTGTATTAGAGAAATCCTGATTAATCTAATTCAATATTTGATTAGGCTTAATCAATTTTTCTATATGGTCAATCAATTCTTTGATTTTAACTTTAGGACTAACCCAATTAAAAAGACCTGATTTGAGCTAACCCATGTCCCATATTTTATATAATATTGTTAAATCTTAAATCACAATTCTAGATCTAATCAATCCAACACTTAATTCTTAATTAAGTTTTTGCATCAACATGGTTTAGGCATTGAAACAATTTCATGTAAACCTTTTACATTAAATCATAAAATTCTTTTTAAATCAAATCTAAAATTTTTATGATTTTAATCAAAATAATTTTGATTAATCAAGATTAGATGTAACTAATTTTTTTACAACTTGCATCATATATAACAACACCTAGGGTTTTAAGATCTAGAGTTTTGCAAGAAAGTTAGTTTTCTTTCTTTTGCTTTCTTCTTCATGGGATCTCATAGTGGCACCCCTACATGCCATGAAGAGTACCCCACTGAATCGAAAGAGAAGGTCATGTAACCCTACTTGCTCCTATAACCGGATAGCCAGGTGATTATCCAATCTGAATACTTTGCTACTCAGATCATCTAATCTAATAAGATAAAAATCAGATCTAAAAATAAATATATTTAAATCTAATATAAATCATAAATAATCAAAACTAATATCATAAAATCAGATCTAAAGGCATAATAAATCATATCAAAATAATCATGACTCTGATACTAATTGTAGGAAACATTGGTAGTCCTATGCATATAATTTCAAAATTTTTATGCAGTAGAAAAGTAAGATTAAACTATTTAATCTAAATCATATACATAAGATCTAATCTAAACTACCATTCCATGAAAAAAAATATAAATTATAATGTACTTTAGATCTGAACATAAAAACTTGCATCGATCTAATTGATGCTGCCATGAAGATCTAACTATTAGATCTAACAATACGATCAAGACAGGTTAGAAACAATTACCAAACCAAGGGGATCTTGATCTTCACTAGTCCAACACTTGAAGAAGATGTCCTTCAGATCGCTCGCAGCCACATGAAGTCATCTAGCCTATATAGGAAATCCACACAAAGACTGGCATAGATCAGGGTCCTTGGAGGTGATAGCCTGCAAAGAACTTCGATGGCTGATTTCTTCCTTCTTCTTTAAACTTTTTGGACTCTTCAAAGCAAGAAGATATCTAGAGGAGGAAGAGACAAAGAGGAGAAGAAGCTCTGAAAACATAAACACCAGCAAGGGAATCAAAGATAGGATGCCAAGAGGAGGAGACCCCTTTAAATAGAATTGGGATTAGGGTTTTCATCCAAGGAAAGGCACCACAATCACCATGCCACAAGCCTTTTTGAGCATCCAAAAATTTTAGATTTGAGAGTTGGCATGGAGAAGGAGATCTGATATCTTAGACACCCAAAAACTCTCCAGAAAAAATAAGAAAAAATTAATTTGGCACCTCCTTCTTTTCTTTTTTGAAAAATCTTTTTTCTTGTATTCACCTTATCTCTTATTCGGATCATATTCAAATTAGGCAGGAGATAGAATTATGACTCATCAACCATTGCCACCCACCCTTACTAGGTCCACTCCTTTGACACCAAAAGGGTCAAGCCAAATCCAATTTGGCATGGAGATATAGGCATGGGTTCAGTATAGCGCAAGAGATAAGAATAGAGTTCCAATCGACTGGGACTCTTCATTTCTAATTCGATTCTAATTCAAATCAAATTTGCTTTGAACCCGATAATAGAAATGGATCCTAATTCAATTAGAAATCCAATTATCTTAATAAATTTCTAACCCAATTAAGAATTAGCTGAGTCAAAATCCTGATCGAATTAGGATCAAACTTTTCTGATAATCAGGCTTGATCATATCAAACCCAATCTGAGTTGAACTGAATCTAATTCAATTAAACTTAACCAATTCAATTAAACTTAATCCAAAACTTTTTACTCAATCAAATTGAGTCAATTATTAATCTAATTTCTAATTAATTTTTTATTAATAGTAGAGTTCTGATCCCAGTGGGACTCTTCACTAGAGTCACAATCTAATTGGACTCTTCAGCCATCAGATTTGATCAAATTTTCTAATGCGTATGACCCCATAGATTCGAACCTAAGCCGATAGCATAGGAATAACTTCCTATACCAATCGATGTAACCATCTAGCAATGATGACCCGACGATCGATTAGGTCGAAGTATTGCAAAGCAACATTCTAGAATCTATTAGCATATGATTACCGTATAATTCATCCCTTTGACCCTAATGTTCAAAGTGACCTAGGGTTTAACTGTCAACCCTAATTTAGTCGATCATATTGTATTTCAACCTTTCAAATCCATCATATGGATTATTACGTTGGCTAAGGTTTTACTAAATTGAAATATACTACTTGACTACACCTAATGTCTTACTAATTCATAGAGGTCAATTCCATCTTGACTCACACACTGACTTGATAAGTACTTGACTACACCTAATGTCCTTCCATCACTGAGTTAGAAATTCAGATGGTCTGATATTAAAGTACAATGAATTGCTTACAAGTCATTATGGTGGTCTAAGATCTAAGAGACACTTATACCCATATCCTTCATGAGCTGCTCTTGACAGCAGAGTGCTCGACAAATCATCACGTTCAATACGAATATACTCCTACATTCCATCTGCATGCCATAACAGTGTCTCCATACTCTTTGGTTAAGAGGACAACCAATTCATATAGCACATAACAATCTATACTCGATATTGCTATCAAATATCTTAAATAGACAAGAGATCCTAGATCAAATCAAATATCTTCATGGGTTAGGAATAGAACTCTTCAAGTTTGAATCAAATCCAAACTTCCTAAACTATGTTTCCTAATGGAAGCAAGAGAGGTGCCAACTTGCATCTCCCTTCACCATGCCGCACGCCCAAGGGGAGGGGCTATTTTCAGCACCTTCTCCTCTATCTTTTGTTGGATGTATGTCCTAAAAGTCAACTTAGCTAATGCATATCATATTTCTAGGACATATTTTTATACTTAATGGATAATTATATTACCATTCATGTTTTATGTCCATGAATTATTCAAGGGATTAACAAGATGGTGACACATATTCTCAAAGAGTTGAGAATTTGAGGTGTGCATTATTGATGGTTAATTTCTAAATTGCTCCTGATCGTAGGATCATCAAAGATGGTGATTGACCTAGATCGACCAATGCACAGATTGCCACCTTCGGACAAATGAGTCTCGAGTCTGCTGTGTAGTGATACTAGAACGAGAGTACAGGTGATTGTTAGAGAGTAACTAGCACTGAGCGTAATCAATATGAGAAGTTATATATGGATGTCTGCTCACTCGTTAGTAACTTTTTCGATACTGCAGTAGTATGACTGGTCCTTTGATCTACAATGCCACAGCTGCTTGCAGTGAGGATGCTGGAGTTTGACTGCACATAAATATTGACTCAATGAGTCCTTGTAGTAGATGTTAGCAACAGTTGGTCCATTATAGGAGTAGGATGCACACCTAGATGAAATCTATCGATCCTAGCAAAGGGGAGTAGTCCTATGGGATTTAAGAAGTTGAGTCCTTAGGTCTATGGTCATAGCAATGTGATTGATGAAAAAGAATTTTTATGAGAATCACACATGGACTCGAGCTAATTGAATTTATCATATGATCGATATTGAGATTTAACGATTTATCTATGACTTGCCATCTGATCGGAACTTATGATAGAGGGACTATATCATACATTAACTACACATAAAGGTTCATCATCTTTTATTCTATTGGATTGCCACTACATACTGTTGATGTCATTGGTGGATTGTGAGACCCACGACTATTATCTCGATGATCGATGATCTTTGATAGGCAGAGTTGGAATCGTTCCAATCCATTGAAAGGAGTTTCAATGATATTGTGATAGGAATCACAATATATCTCACTATTAGAGAAAGTAGAACCTATGGGATCACACATAGAGAAGTTTGTGATAGATCAGATAGTTGAACTGTGATTATGAATCGCGATAAGATTTAATCATCAATATGAATGATGATTAATCTAATACAAAAGTTATAATTAAGTAATTTACTAAAGAGTTAGTGAGTTATGAGAGGATTAATTAGCAATTGGATTGCCAAATGACTCAATTTGATTGAGCAATGGAGCTTGGATTCTAATTCAATTAGACTTGACATGGGTCTGATTTGATCAAACCTAATTGGGTTATGAGATAACTCAATTGCATGAGAAAATAATTCCTAATTTGATTAGGATTTAGGTGCCATCTAATTCCTAATTGGATTATGCTTTAATCTAAATAGTTTGGGCTCCTAATCAGATTAGGATTTTAACCTATTTTGATCTAATCAATTTTTGATTCGATTAAAATTGATTAAAATTTTACTTGATTTAAATCAGCTATCTAAAGAGGAGTCAAAAGTGATTAGGACTCCATGCACCATAAGGAAGCCTCATGCCCATTTGATTTTTGTGCCTAATTTTTTCTATGATCAAAAGCATTTCAACGTGAAAAAGGGCTCATGCTAATCCCTTCCTTTCGTGTGCTTTGTGGGTGAAAAAGAAGATAAGAAGTGGGCGGCATATCCAAAAGTCCAATGATATTTGGACTCTCACCTAAAACCCTAACTACTCCCATTTAAATAGGGGATAAGAAAGGCACCATTGAATGGGATGTTTATCAGATTTTTGATGCCATATACAAGGAGGCATGCATGAAAAATATGGGAAAAGAGGGGGGTGGCATCAAGGGCCAAGGCATGAGGTTTGTTGGCTCTTATTCCTTCTTTTTTACCAACAACCAAAGGTTGGTTGTTAGGGTCTTCTGTCTTCCTCTTTTGTCCAAGTTTTGGACATGAATTTTTCTCTTCCTTTTGTCCAAGAGTTGACATATTTTCTTAGATCTCTAGTGTAGAGATTTTATGCATGGGTTTTAAGAAGAAATAGAAGAAAATATTCTTCTCATGATCTCTAGCATAGAGATTTTCATCCTTCTATTCTCTTCTACTTCTCTGAGAGGATCTTGAGAGAAAAGAAGAGTTTTTCAACCATCAAGATACGATGTCTACAAGGGAGCTAGCATCCCAATGAGATCAAGAAACTTCTGATTAAATCGAGATTTCGTGTGGATACCTGTAGAGATCGAACGTGTGTGTGATTTTAAGAGACATTTAGAAGATATCCATGATCATCGCTTCATAGTGTAGATCGACCCATGCCAAGGCATGAAGATTAGATCTTCTTTATTTATTCTTCTCTATTTGATTTTTATATCTGAATCCTATCTCACATATGTAGATCTTATTTTGTGATCTTAAGATTTGATTTTATGTATGCTTAGATTAAATTAAATTTAATCTAAATTTTTAATTTTCGCTGCATACTTATTTTTAAAAAAAAATTGCATGCATGAAACCATGAAATCCCAACAATGGTATTAGAGCCACATCATATGCATAAGATTAGAATTTAGATCTAAAATCTGTAGAGAAAAATTTCAGTTCTAAAATTTCAGTCCTCCTGCCTTCCTTGTCTCTTGACACCCACCAGTATCCTGTTGTTCTCCGGTACTTCATGCTCATGCATCTGATGCATCCACATCCACTACCACCAAAGTGAACCTTCTGTGCACCATGCCCTGTGCATCAACCTTGCATCCTGTGTGCCTCCGCCACTAAGGAACTCAAAACATGCATCTTTCAAGATATCCTCTTCGGTCTCGATACTCCACAACCTCCACTTGGATCCCAAACTCCCACAACTGCCTGTAGTCCAAATGCATCTCTATCCCACAGCCACATGTATTCGACTGTGCCTCCTACCGTAACTCCATAACTGTCTATCTCTCCAGCTATTCCTGTGCTGTGTGTTGGGAAATGTATCCTAAAAAGCCAATCGTCAAGCTGTTGACAGTTGAGCAACCAAGTATTGTAATTGATTTGTTAATAAATAAAATATATTTGGCATCTTCATCATAAGCTTTCATCTTCTAATGAACTCCGTTGTTATGATGAACTCCTTAGGACTATTTAGGTTCGATAAAGAGAGGATTTATCGATTAGTCTTTAAAACTGTTCACGACCAAATGATAGGCTGTTAATAAGGACGACAGCTTCTATCGAGCATAGGTCGCTGTAGGCCATATGGGTTGGTTATCCTCTTACCCAAGGAGTGTGGAGACACTGGTATGGCATACAGGTGAGATGTAAGGGTACATCATCATTGAACGTGACCAACTCTAGAGTATTCTACTGTCGAGAATATCTCTGATGGGATATAGGTATAAGTGTCCCTTAGATCTGAGATCACCTCAGTGACTTGCAAGCAACTCACTGTGCTTTGGTACTGGACTAACTGAATTTCTAATTCAGAGACGGAAGACTTCTGGGTACAGTCAAGTACTTGTGAAGTCAGAGTGTGATCGAGATGGGATTGACCACTCCAAGAGTAGGAGAAGAATGAGTCGCTGTATTTCAATTTAGCAAAACCTTGGCCAGGGTAATCCATCAGATCGATTTGATATTTTGAAATACAATGTGGACAACCTGATCAGAGTTGACAGTTGAGCTCTGGGGTGTCCTATGATCATTTCGGTCAAGGGGATGAATTATATGAAAACTATATCCGCATGGGTTCTAAGGATGTTGTTCTACACATTCGACCTATCCGGTCGTCGGGTACCATTGCTAGATGGTCACTTCGATTGGTATAGGAATTTGTTCCTATGCTACCGGCTTAGGTTCGAACTTATGAAATCATACACATTAGAGTTCATAATCCGATCAGATGGTTGATCAACGATTAAGAATCATTCTAGGGTTAAATGATCAATAAGATTGATATTTAACCCAGTGCAAGTGTTGCAGGAGGATCGATTAGCAATTAGATTGCTAATTGGCTTAATTTGATTAAGCCAATGGGCTGAGATTAAGTCTAATTAAATATGATTTAATTAGATTTATTTTAGGCTTGATTGGATCAAGTCCAATTGGTTTATTGGATAAGCCAAGTGCAAGGAAAAACTAGTCCTAGTTCAACTAGGACTTTGGTCAATCTAATTTCTAATTTGATTAAAAAATTAAATCAGATTTAAATCTAATTTAATCTGATTAAATTAGGTTCTTAATTGGGTTAAGACCTATTTTAATTGGGTTGATCTAATTTTGATTTGATTTGGTTTGAGAAACCAAATTAAAACAAGTCATAAGACAGAATCCTAGTAAGACTAGGATTCCACCTTGCGCCACATAATCCTTCTCCACGCCCTCTCTCTTATTCAACGCCAATCTCCACTTATTTTGTACGACAAAAGCCCTCTCTCAGATCTCTCCCACGTTCACAAAAGGTCTCCTCTCTTCTTTCTTACATGGAAGGTGGTTTGGATCAAATCTAAAAGGAATAAGTTTGGATTTCGAATTCTATGAGATAGAGTTTTAGAAATCCAAAACTCTTTCAATTTTGCATCGAATTTATCCAAATTTTTTTTGGAATATTTGTGGCTTTTAGGGTATATATTGTGCACCCTTTTTTGTTGATCCATATATGAAAATATTCAGGAGGTGCTCAAGAGTTGGGCATCCCTTAACTTGCCATGTTTGGATAAGCCTTGACTAGGTGTTTGACCTAGACAAAGACTCTATCATATCTCTCTATATAAGATTAGTTTCTTCGTGAAATTTTAGGTATAGATAGAGATTTGAGAGACCTTTGTGCCATACAAAAATTAGAGAGAAATACCTTTGGGTCGTGGGGATATAAAAGATGTAAGTTTGGGTGTTTAGAAAAAAAACGTGAAGAAGAAGAGGGTCTTCTTCTTGGGTTTTTGTTTTCATATCTTTCCTCCCTCCATCTTGAGTTTCCTGAGAGTGTCTCAGATCTGAAACTTCTCCTTTTATTTTTATCTTTGGAAGAGTCCAAATCATGAAGAAGGAGGCACCTGATCAACCATCAAAGAAGGATCAGCGCAGTACTAGCATACTATGCTGATTTCCTGAAGCAGGACTTCTAATCGAGATTCGTGGGCTCATGTGGATGACTCCTAGAGGCCGGATGCATGTGCGGCTTGCAACATCATCCTCAAGCCCAGAACAACAAGGTTAGAACGTCTAACTTGCAAGGTAATAGATCTGATCTATTGTTTAATACATACATTAGATGTAGAATAGAAACATGTTGATATGATCAATATGTAGTTCATGCTATATTTATATATTTTAATTTTTGATTTAATGCTATGTAATAAGCATGTAATAGGATCTTAGATCTAGGGATTTTCTAATCTTAGAAAATAAATTTTGATTTATTTTAGTCTTCCGCTGTATGATCTTGAAAAAGTTTCAAGATCTAACCCTGAACCCCTAGATCTGGTTCCTACAATTGGTATCAGAGCCTAGGTTCTTTATTATATAATTATTTATACATACTTAAATTATTTTTTTAGATTAGATCTAATTTATAATCTGATTATTAAATCTGAAATTAAAATTTTAGATCAATCACAAACTGCAAGGTTGTCCTGCTGTAAGGTTTACCCCTTACAGTGCAAAGGTTGTCCTAGTTTGTGTAGATCTATCTTTAATCATAAATTTATTAGATATGATCTAGATTAAATTTATGATTTATTAGATTTAAAAGATGTTTAAATCTGAAATAAAATCTCTTTATTAATAATTTTTGTGCAAAGAAATTATTTAAAGTTGAAATTGTTTCAATTACATGAACCTGTTTAGATTAGATCTAAAGTAGTTTCATGTTTATTTCACTTGCATCTTGATTATGAATCAAACATGCAATATGGTTGGTAGAATCATATTGTAAAATTATTTTACAAATATGAAAATTATTTTTTGAAAAGCCGAACCCAACCCTCAGCCCAAAACTTAATTAAGAATTAAGAAGTTGTTTGATTAGGTTCTAGGATTGTGAATTGAAGAACCTAAGACACAAATCATAACACATTGGGTTAATGGGTTAGTGAGAATTAGGTCCATTAATTGGGTTAGACCTATGGTTAGATTAAAGATGGACTTAATTAGAGAATTGACTAAATCTAATCAATTGTTGTCTTAGATTAGGTCAAGGATTCTTTAGATCAATTACAATAGTTGTAGTTGGTCAAGTCCATGTCTTTAACGAGAACCAAATGGACTTGATTCTTGGCTAAGTGGTCTAGCACGAACTGTTAGGTTGATCTAATCGAAACTAATTAAACCAGTTGGTGTCTAAGGTAAACCAGACTGGTGGTTTTTAATTGGGAGCCCGCTTACCTGGCCATTTCTGATGGTGTCTAAGGCAAGCTTTGGTAGATCCTCCCACTGATCGAACTTATCTGGCCTCTTGGTGAAATTATGTTTTGATCGGATCACTTGACTATTCGAGCTGACCCATGTCAGCTAGGTAAATCAGTGTGACTGATTTAGGTGCTCCTAGACCAGCCCTGGTCTCCCTTAAGCTGACTTGGTGAAGCCAGTGGGAGGATCATGATAAGCTGGTTCATCTGACCTCATCTTCTAAATTATTTAAATCCTCTAAAATTATTAGGTCCTTAAAATGATAAAGTTATGGAGATAACTGAGTCATAGCCTCCCATTAAGGTGTTTGATAATGAGTCCATTAACTCAATAATCATTGCAGACCCAAAGGCCTGGTGCTTGTTGACTAATGGAATTATCACTCATCATATGATGACTTGGAAGTGTCTCTCTAATGGTGGCTAGGTGAGCCAACCAAAGTTGGGCTTAATCATTCATTGGTTAGATACACCAAGTATGATCATGTTAATGGTTGGACCTAACCGGATCCTTACAGTGGAGGCCAAAGCCTACTGATTAGGTTTCTGGGGCAAAATTAAAATTACTAGAAATTGTTTAGAGAAATAATTGGTTATGAACCTACCCTTAGATGTACATAGGTTGACCAACCAAAGTTGGGCTTGTGTGCATTCTAAGTGGATTCTAGTACCCGCTAAGGAATTAGGGTAATTCCTCGGGTTGGAGGTAGAGGCTACCAATTCGAATAAAATAGTGGGAGAAACCTTTTGATTAAAGTCCAAATCTTTAGGTTTAATGAATCAATTACTAATTAGGTTATGGTTTTCCTTTGTGCAAATATAGCCACTTCCCTATCGCTCCGATCATTGTTAGACAATGATAAGTTGGTGGGACCCAACTTCGGTAGCTGGTACCGAAAGTTGAAGATAGTCCTGGAGCATGAACGGATCCTATATGTGATAATGGATTTTGCACCTGAGGAGCCAACTGTCAATGCACATGGAACAGTCAGAGACACTTACCAGAAGTGGCTCAGTGATCGGACCACGGTGCGCTGTATCATGCTGGCTATCATGAGCGACGAGTTCAGTCGCAGATTCGAGACGGCTCAGCCAAAGGACAAGCTTCAAGTATTGGAGGATGCTTTTGGCACACCCGATGACGTGGAGAGGCACAAGACTAGTTGTGCCATCTTCAACGCCAAAATACGGGATGGTGCCTCTGTCACTGATCATGTATTGTACATGATCGAGCTGATGGAATGATTGAGCAAGCTCGACTTTTTCTTGCATGAGCAGCTTGGGAAAGATGCAATACTGAACTCGCTGCCCAAGTCTTATCTTCCATTCCTCACTCATTATAGAATGACAAAGCCTGAAGAGAACTACCATGGGTTACTGGGGTTGCTTCAGAACTTTGAGAAGGATCACCAACTTCACAAGGAGTCGGTGAATTTAGTGGGAGATTCGTCTTCTGGTTCTCGACCTTTTAAGAAAGGGAAGAAGAACAAGAAGAAGAAAGTAAAGTAGGTGCAAGTTCAGGCTAGGACATCAGTGCAGAGCCAGACCAAAAAGGTCAAGCCCGGTAAGAGTCTATTCTACTGGCAAGCACCCTAGATTAGATAGTGTGTCAGATATCTACTTATGGCACTGTAGGCTAGGTCATATAAACAAGAACAGAATAAACAGGTTGACTCAAGAGGGAATCCTCAAAGTTAGTGATTGTGAATCACTTCCAACCTGTGAGTCCTGTCTTCTTGGTAAAATGACCAAGTCACCTTTTACTGGAAAAGGTGAGAGAGCTACTGAACTCTTGAGCCTAGTACATACTGATGTATGTGGGCCCATGAGCACCAGTGCTAAAGGTGGATATTTCTACTTCATAACTTTCACGGATGACCTATCCCGATATGGATATGTCTATCTGATGAAACATAAGTCGGATTCATTTGAAATGTTCAAACGATTCGAAGTGAAGTAGAAAAACAAACTGGGAAGAGTATAAAAACTCTTCGATCTGATCGAGGAGAATACCTTTCTAGTGAGTTTCTCACATATCTAAGAGAGAATGAGATTCTCTCTCAATGGACTCCTCCAGGAACACCACAGCATAATGGTGTGTTTGAAAGGAGGAATCGGACTTTGTTAGACATGGTCCGATCCATGATGGGTTTTTTTTAGCTTGCTGATATCCTTCTGGGGATATGCACTCGAATCGGCCTGTTATCTGTTAAATAAGATTCCAAGTAAGTCTGTAATTAAGACTCCATATGAGATATGGACAGGGCGTAAGCCAGTACTTTCACACCTTAGGGTCTGGGGGTGCCCGGCCTATGTCAAACGATTAGTCACAGACAAACTTGGACCTAGGTCTGACAAATGCTCATTCATAGGGTACCCCAAAGAGACAAAAGGATATTTTTTCTACCATGCTGATGAACAAAAGGTGTTCGTCAGCCTTAAGGCAATCTTTTTAGAAAAGGAGTTCCTTGGTGAAGGAACCGTTGCCTCTAAGGTTGAACTTGATGAAGTTCAACAGGTAGAAGGACCGACACCAATAGCTGAACCTGAGTCGGATATGATTAGATCACATCCGGAGCCCAATATACCTGCACCATTAAGGCGATCCGGTAGAGTACCGCATCAGCTGGACAGATACTACGGTTTCTTGGTCCGGGATGGTGATCCCATCGAACTTGATGAGAATAATGAGGATCCGATCACCTATATGGATGCTATGCAGAGACCTGATTCTGAGAAATGGCTTGAAGCCATGAAATCTGAAATGGAGTCCATGAAGGTCAACGATGTATGGACATTGGTTGACCCACCTGAAGGGGTTAAACCCATTGGGTGTAAATGGGTCTTCAAAAGGAAGAGGGGCGCAGACGGAAAGGTGGAGACCTATAAAGCCCGTCTGGTTGCCAAGGGGTATCGTCAACGTTATAGTATTGACTATGACGAAATGTTTTTCCCTATGGCAATGCTCAAATCTATTCGGATAATTCTTGCAATAGCAGTCCATCTAGATTATGAGATCTAGCAGATGGATGTAAAGACAGCTTTCCTGAATGGAGAGCTGACTGAAGAGGTGTATATGATACAACCTGAAGGGTTTACATCTACAGATGAGTCCAAGGTGTGCAAGCTTCAGAGATCCATTTATGGACTGAAGCAAGCTTCTCGGAGTTGGAACATGCATTTTGATAAGGTGATCAAAACGTATGGCTTCATTAAGAATGGAGAAGAGCCCTGCATCTATAAATGGGCAAATGGTCCAGTTGTGGTATTCCTTGTCTTGTACGTGGATGACATTCTCTTAATCGGGAATAACATCCCCGCACTACAGGGAATAAAAGTTTGGTTGTCATCACAGTTCTCCATGAAGGACTTGGGTGAAGCATCTTACATCCTTGGGATGAAGATCTATAGGGATAGATCTAAAAGGATGCTTGGGTTATCCCAGTCCATGTACATAGACACTGTGCTGAAGAGGTTCAGCATGGAGAATTCCAAGAAGGGCTATCTACCGATAGGCCAAGGAATTTCTCTCTCTAAGAAGGATTGTCCGATAACTCCTGAAGAGAGAGAGCGTATGAGTAGAGTCCAATATGCTTCAGCCGTGGGATCTATCATATACGCCATGACATGTACAAGACCAGATGTGGCATACTCACTAGGAGTAGTGAGTAGATACCAATCTGATCATGGAGAGAATCACTGGAAAGTGTTTAAAGCCATCCTTAAGTATTTGAGAAATACTAAGGACCAATGATTGGTTTATGGCAAGTCAGATCTGAAACTTGTGGGGTTCACAGACTCCAGCTTCCAATCTGACCATGATGACAGCAGGAGCATGTCGGGTTATATCTTTACTCTGAATGGTGGAGCCATCTGCTGGAAGAGTTCCAAGCAGCATACTGTGGCAGACTCTGTTTGTGAAGCGAAGTATATCGCAGCATCAGATGCCACGAAGGAAGCTGTGTGGCTGAGGAAATTCATCAACGAGCTCGGAGTAGCACCCTCCCTCGATGGTCCAGTCCTGCTCTACTGCGACAGCACTGGTGCCATAGCTCAGGTGAAGGAACCCAAAGCACATTAGCGGACGAAGCACATCTTGCGCCGCTTCCACCTGATCGAGAGATCGTGGATCAAGGTGACATCGACCTTCAGAAGATCGACGAAAAGGAGAACCTAGCTGACCCCTTCACTAAAGCCCTGGCAATAAAGGAGTTCGACAACCACAAGTCGAAGATGGGTATTAGATACTGCGCCGAGTGGCTTTAGGACAAGTGAGAGTTGTTGGGAAATGTGTCCCAAAAAGCCAATCGTCAAGCTGTTGACGGTTGAGCAACCAAGTATTGTAATTGATTTGTTAATAAATAAAATATATTTGGCATCTTCATCATAAGCTTTCATCTTCTAATGAACTCCGTTGTTATGATGAACTCCTTAGGACTATTTAGGTTCGATAAAGAGAGGATTTATCGATTAGTCCTTAAAACTGTTCACGATCAAATGATAGGCTGTTAATAAGGACGACAGCTTCTATCGAGCATAGGTCATTGTAGGCCATATGGGTTGGTTATCCTCTTAACCAAGGAGTATGGAGACACTGGTATGGCATACAGGTGAGATGTAAGGGTACATCATCATTGAACGTGACCAACTCCAGAGTATTCTACTGTCGAGAATATCTCTGATGGGATATAGGTATAAGTGTCCCTTAGACCTGAGATCGCCTCAGTGACTTGCAAGCAACTCACTGTGCTTTGGTACTGGACTAACTGAATTTCTAATTCAGGGATGGAAGGCTTCTGGGCACAGTCAAGTACTTGCAAAGTCAGAGTGTGATCGAGATGGGATTGACCACTCCAAGAGTTGGAGAAGAATGAGTCGCTGTATTTCAATTTAGCAAAACCTTGGCCAGGGTAATCCATCAGATGGATTTGATATTTTGAAATACAATGTGGACAACCTGATCAGAGTTGACAGTTGAGCTCTGGGGTGTCCTATGATCATTTTGGTCAAGGGGATAAATTATATGAAAACTATATCCGCATGGGTTCTAAGGATGTTGTTCTACACATTCGACCTATCCGGTCGTCGGGTACCATTGCTAGATGGTCACTTCGATTGGTATAGGAATTTATTCCTATGCTACCGGCTTAGGTTCGGACCTATGAGGTCACACACATTAGAGTTCATGATCCGATCAGATGGTTGATCAACGATTAAGAATCGTTCTAGGGTTAAATGATCAATACGATTAACATTTAACCCAGTGCAAGTGTTGCAGGAGGATCGATTAACAATTAGATTGCTAATTGGCTTAATTTGATTAAGCCAATGGGCTGAGATTAAGTCTAATTAAATATAATTTAATTAGATTTATTTTGGGCTGGATTGGATCAAGTCCAATTGGTTTATTGGATAAGCCAAGTGCGAGGAAAAACTAGTCCTAGTTCAACTAGGACTTGGGTCAATCTAATTTCTAATTTGATTAGAAAATTAAATCAATTTAAATCTAATTTAATCTGATTAAATTAGGTTCTTAATTGGGTTAAGACTTATTTTAATTGGGTTGATCTAATTTTGATTTGATTTGGTTTGGGAAATCAAATTAAAATAAGTCATAAGACAGAATCCTAGTAAGACTAGGATTCCACCTTGCGCCACATAATCCTTCTCCACGCCCTCTCTCTTATTCAACGCCAATCTCACTTATTTTGTGTGACAAAAGCCCTCTCTCAGATCTCTCCCACGTTCACAAAAGGTCTCCTCTCTTCTTTCTTACATGGAAGGTGGTTTGGATCAAATCTAAAAGAAATAAGTTTGGATTTCGAATTCTATGAGATAGAGTTTTAGAAATCCAAAACTCTTTCAATTTTGCACTGAATTTATCCAATTTTTTTTTGAAATTTTCGTGGCTTTTAGGGTATACATTGTGCACCCTTTTTGTTGATCCATACACGAAAATATGAAGGAGGTGCTCAAGAGTTGGGCGTCCCTTAACTTGACATGTTTGGATAAGCCTTGACTAGGTGTTTGACCTAGACAAAGACTCTATCATATCTCTCTATATACGATGAGTTTCTTCGTGAAATTTTAGGTGAAGATATAGATTTGAGAGACCTTTTTCCATCCAAAAATTAGAGAGAAATACCTTTGGGTCGTAGGGATATAAAAGATGCAAGTTTTGGTGTCTAGAAAAAAAACGTGAAGAAGAAGAGGGTCTTCTTCTTGGGTTTTTGTTTTCATATCTTTCCTCCCTCCATCTTGAGTTTTCTGAGAGTGTCTCAGATCTGAAACTCCTCCTTTTAATTTTCATCTTTGAAAGAATCCAAATCAAGAAGAAGGAGGTTCCTGATCAACCATCAAAGAAAGATCAGCGCAGTACTAGCATACTGTGCTGATTTCCTGAAGCAGGACTTCTGATCAAGATTCGTGGGCTTGTGTGGACGACTCCTAAAGCCCGGACGCATGTGCGGCTTGCAACATCATCCTCAAGCCCAGAACAACAAGGTTAGAACATCTAAATTGCAAGGTAATAGATCTGATCTATTGTTTAATACATACATTAGATGTAGTATAGAAACATGTTGATATGATCAACATGTAGTTCATGCTATATTTATATATTTTAATTTTTGATTTAATACTATGTAATAATCATGTAATAGGATCTTAGATTTAGGAATTTTCTGATCTTAAAAAATAAATTTTGATTTATTTTAGTCTTCCGCTGTATGATCTTGAAAAAGTTTCAAGATCTAACCCTGAACCCCTAGATCTGGTTCCTACACTGTGATCCATGACTGCATATCTTTATGATCATGCCTGCACTGTAGCTCCACAGCCACCTCTCTCTAATCGTGCCTATGTTGCAACCCCATGCCACCGCTTGTATTCTGACTGCATCCATCCTATAGTCCGCAACTATTTGTCCTCCAGCTGCCTTATGCTGCGCTCCAGTCTATAGGTGTCTGTCTCCCAACTGCCTTTAAGCCATCTTGATGGTCGATAGCTGCCTATCTTCCAGCTGCCTCTATGTCACTCCATGCAACTGCCTATGTCTTAGGTCTCCCAACTGCATCCATGCTGCGACTCCACAATCGCCTATCTCCGATCATGTCTCTATCACATCCCACAACTGTCTATGTTTCAGTTGCATCTCAACCTTCATTGCTACTCCTTTGGACCCTCTGCACTTCGTGGATCTCTTCGAAGCCATCTCGAACCCTTCACACCCTGTGGGCTCCTCTAAAATTACCAAGAGATCATCTGTTCCTTCGCTTTCAGTGACTATCCCGATTAAGTCCCTCTCTTCTCCTCCTTTCTTCTGCAATGGACAATCCTTCTTGAAGTGTCCAATCTTGTGGCATCTGTAACACTTCAGAACCTTCTCCGATCTGGCTCTGGATTTCCCTCTCTTCCCAGGCCTTCCTCGCCTCTCATGAGCAGCGAATGCCTCCAAAGTAGAGTCTCCCTTGTAGATCTTCTTCTGCTACATGTTCGACCTCAGGGCTCCTACAACCTCCTCATACTCCAAGGACTCCTTGCCATATACCAAGATTGTGATCAGACTATCATACACCGATGGAAGTGAGCACAGTAGCAACAATGCCCGATCTTCTTCCTTGATCTTCACATCCATATTCAACAAATCAGAACATATCTGATTGAACCTCTGGATGTGACCAACTAGATCACCTCCTTCAAATATTTGCAAACTGTATAACTACTTCTTCAGCTAACATTTATTTGTCATACTTTTCTCCATGTACATCTTCTCTATCTTCTCCCAAAGACCTCTCACCGTGGTCTCCATGCTGACCTCTGGTAACACCTAATCCACCAAGCACATCCTGATCATGCTGAAGGCAATCTCCTCCAGCTCCTCCCAATCCTCAACAGAGATCTTTTTCGGTCTTTCTCGTATCAAGATCTTATAGATCCGCTGCTATACCAACAAATCCTTCATCCGCTACTGCCATAAGGTGAAGTTTTTCTTACCATCAAACTTCTCAAACTCTACCTTAAACCTGCTTGAAGCCATTGCACCCTTCAAGCAATCGGACAGTCCTAAATCCTTCTACAATACCACACTTCACAACCCCAAAATTAGATCAGATCTGAAATAGATCTTCTCCACTTCCTCCAACCCATCCTCATGTCTAAATTCCTCCACCTAATTGGGAGATCACCATAATCAAGGATCTAACAAGAAGAAATCAGGAAAGCTTGGGTGCTATAGAAATTTGGGCTGAAAATTGATTTTGGCATCTTCTTCTTTCCTCCACGTAATCGGGCTCTGGTACCAATTATCACATAAACTCTGGTACAACCTCCTCCATATCTGATCATAAACACCTCGCATGGAACTTGGATGTTACTCCAGCAATCGATAAAGAAGAGAGAAGGATGCTGGGGTTTGGCATTGGAACCAAAGAGGGAGAGAAAGTTAGAGAGAAAAAATCTTTATTCACTCAATCACCTTCTATCATTAAACCCTAATACAACCTATGTATATTTATACACAACCATTAGGCCTGATCAAAAAAATTTTCTTGACTAAACTCAATACATGAAAGCACTCACCGAACCATGTCTCATCCATGTCACACATGCTCTCATTCCTTATACTCAATCCCAATCAAGTCCTTGAGTTAGCCCCCTTAGGACCTCCCAAACAAGGCCTCAAGATCTTTAGGATCAAAACCAATCCTAGTTGAAACTAGAATCCATGCATGGTTCTGTTTTCAGTTTGAGTCAGTCGGTCAGACCTCGAGACGATTCGACTACTGTTCCACCACACGTGCCAGCGAACCCTGCTCTCTGTTTCACATCCGAGCTAGCTCTCTCAAGATCTTGACCCAGCTTGACCCAATTCAAGTTGACTCGACCTAGAATCGAGTCAGCTCCTCTACTATAGAAACAGATCTTCTTCCTAAAACTTCTCCCGTCCTAGTTCTAGGACCCGTACCTGATCCTAGCCTTCCAAAATCATCACCATGACTCCTCTCATAGCCTCTAAAGGCTTGGGAGTAGCATCCATTCACAATAGGGTATTGACTGTTCTCAGCTCAATATAGTGGTTTAGTTGCATCAATGGAAGATGCAACTACTCTATAGCATGAGATGCCCTAGGTAAGAATAGGATTAGGCCTAATAACTATTAGGTGAGGGACCTAATGACAGCTTTATACCTGTTGGTGAGCGGTGTGTCTGACTTAATTAAGAAGTATGGTCAATAACTATTAGGTGAGCCCACATGACTAAGAGATCGAATCACTGCAACTTGCATGAGATGCATTGGACCAGAGTTGTCCATCTATCGATTTAGTATGTCACCAATAACTTTTAGGTGAGGTGCATACAAATCAATGGGACCATAGTACCTATTAAAAATCCTAATCGCATAGGGGTTTCCATTTTTCGACCTGAGAAATATTGGAATCCAAAAAAATAATAGGAGTCTAATTTATTTCTTAAAGTTTCTAGAATAAATTATTAAATCTAGTATAAATATCTAATGGAATCATCTTCTCTCTTTAGTTTATTACTCAGCTTCAAATCCTTTAACCCGAACTAAGTTCTAATGAACTAAAAATATCTCAAATTATAATAGTTGCTAAATTATTTGATTTGATCAAATAATGAGATAGGATCCCGAACAAGTTAAATCAGATTTAATTTGATTAGATTCAAATTTGAGTTTGGCTCAGATTGGATTTCATTAGTCTAATAGGATTGGATTTGATAAGTATTTGACTTATTTTGAAATTCAAACCCAATTTGATTGAGTAGAACTACAAAGAACTGGCTTAAGACTTCAAAGTAGTTCTAAACTCTAGTAAGGGTTAGGGTATATTTAGACCAGGATTTCCTTGGGTCACCAAACTGTCCAACCGCTAAAATGTTCAGCACTTGAGAAATGGACGGATGATATCAATTAGGTTAGGTGCTATATCTTGGCCTTAGTGCCAATATGAGGACATCATAAATTTAGGGCTATGATAACTCACCTATAATAGTTATGTGGTGAGTAAAGCAGACTGCATGTTAAGTAGTCCGTCCATGATCATTGTTTGACAATGGCCCAGGACCTTATGAGTTCAAGATGACCATGCATAAGGAACTGCAGGTGGATTTGATCCAACCATCCTTTAATGGTTCATTAGGTCAGTTTAGAGTAAACTGTCATATGAACGAGTATGATAACACATTACCGAAATTGATAAAAATATTGGTGATAACTAAGGAGACCTTAAAATGTTTAAAGGGCTATGTTCTTACTGTGAAAAATCTAGTTCTAGGAGAGAGTCTCTTAGAACAGAGGTCTATAGAAGAATGAGCCAAGGAAGGATCTTCCCAAGGAGAAGACATCAGGCAAGAAAAAATATTTTCGCTGCAATACTGACGGCCACTCAGATGAGAAATATCCTCCTGCCTGGTGTTACTCCTAGATTGATTTTGATGATTACAAAGCAGATTGAAGGGATACAAATAATTTTAAAATGAAAAAGTCCTTATGCTCTTCAAGGGCAAAATCATAATTTCACTAAAATCCTGATTTGATAGTACCATTTGGTAGAACAAATGATTTGAAATCTATTGATGAAAATTTCATTGTGTTTGGACTTATATTTTTGAAGTTATGAAGGTTTGAAGTACATGAGTCAACTCATGAGTCAACTCATGGCACTGTGAGCTGATTGGCACGCAAAAATTCTCCTTGGCACGCTAGTTTTCTGGCTTGGCACGACCTGTGAGTCGACTCATGAGTCGACCCACAAGGCATGAGTCGACTCATGAGTCGACCCCTGCTAATTTGAGCCAAGAATTTCCAGAAATGCATTCTCTGGTTTTTGCAACAGAGGTCGACTCATGAGTCGACCCCTGAAGCATGAGTCGACTCATGAGTCGACCCCTGCGACGGAAAATGTCAGCAACTGCTATTTTTTTGCCCGTTTTAATTGCCATTTATGCTTCCTAAAAATCCTCTAACGGCTCTTTATCTACCTAAATTATTTTCTCTTGCTTCTAATGCTACAAAATGCTTTAAATGGTGAAAGAAATTGCAGATTAAATAGCGGATCAAATGTGAAATCAAATGAGCAGAGAAAAAGAGAAGAATAGAAGAAAGGATCCAAAATTTGCAAGAAAAAGCCTGAGATCAACAAAAAATCCAAAAAGAAAAAGAGAGAGGATCCACAATATACCAGAGAGATTGTGAAAGAGAAAAGCAAGATCTTTTCAAGGAGGGAATTATTCACGCCTATTGTTTCAACCTTGATCTAGAGATCGTTTCAAAGCTTTCAAGAGATCTTCAATCAACAATCAACCTCTTCTCAAGCATTCAAGCGTTCATCCACTTTGAGAAAATCCGAAAAAGGGTTCTTCATTTGAGTAAAGCTTTTATTGTTATATTCGCTCATTTAAGGAGCTGTTATTGTATTAATCTGTGCTCTAAATTTTCTAACTCTTTGTGAGTTTTTGTTCTTATTTTTGGAGGATTTCCAAAACAAGAAAAGGTTGATCCGAACCTGAAATCGGAGTGTTTTGGGTTTACTTGTACCCGGGAAATAAGTGATCTAGCTTGGGATATCTAGTGTCAGAGTTTTCGACGTTTTGTATTCGGGTTGAATACAAAGGATAGTGGATTGAAATTCCCAAGTAGGATCTTGGGGAGTGGATGTAGGTGCAAGGTTAGCACTGAACCACTATAAATCCTTGTGTTTGTGGTGTGCTTTATCGCTTCACTTTATTTCTTTATTATATTCTTGCATTCCTGCTTTAGGTAATTAATATTGAATTAAAGTCTTTGTTTTGATCTTCATAAGTAATCTGTTGGGCTTAAAATTTTTTAGAAACCCAATTCACCCCCCCCCCTCTTGGGTTGCATAGCTGGGCAACAAGTGGTATCAGAGCCGGTGCTCTAGCCCTTCTTTGATCTAACAATCAAAGAGCCAAAGATCTATGGCAACCCATGTCGGTATTTCTCTAGCCGAGGGGCAATCAACAAACCGACCTCCACTTTTCAATGGGTCTAATTACACCTATTGGAAAGCTCGGATGAAGATTTTCATACAAGCACTCGACTATGATATGTGGAGTATCATAGTGAATGGTCCTCACACACCCACCAAGATTATAGATGGTGAGGAGTCAACCAAACCCGAGAAAGAATGGGATGAGGTTGACAAAAAATTGGCACAATTAAATGCCAAAGCCATGAATATTCTTTATTGTGTACTAGATGCTAGTGAATTTAATCGCATTTCTACTTGTGCATCTGCTAAAGAAATATGGAATAGGTTAGAAGTAACCCATGAGGGAACAAATCAAGTAAAAGAGTCTAAAATAAACATGCTTGTACATAAATATGAATTGTTCAAAATAGAGCATGATGAGTCCATAACTGCTATGTTTACTCATTTTACTGATATAATCAATGGTTTAAAGAGTCTTGGCAAATCTTATACTAACAGTGAACTTGTAAGGAAGATTCTCAGGTCACTGTCAAGAACTTGGGAAGCCAAGGTGACTGCCATCCAAGAAGCAAAGGACTTGAACACTCTACTCTAGAAGAGCTTCTTGGATCCTTGATGACTCATGAACTTAGCATGAAGCAACATCAAGAGGATGAAGTCAAAAAGAAAAGAACCATTGCCCTCAAATCCACAACTTCGCCTGATTATGAAACGGATGACTCTGAAGATGAAGATCAGGATGAAGAGATGGCTCTCATCACCCGAAAATTTAAGAAGTTTCTAAGAAAAAGGAAACAAGGGATGAGAAAGAAATTCACAAAAGGGGATCAAAGCAAAGAAAAGGAGAAAGATCAACCCCCTATATGCTACGAGTGCAAGAAGCTGGGATATTTCAGATCCGAATGTCCACAACTGAAGAAAGGTCCCAAAAAGTTCAAAAAGAAGGCAATGATGGCGACTTGGAGTGCGAGTGATGACTCAAGCTCTGACGAGAAAACCTCAACAGAACAAGCCAATCTGTGCCTGATGGCACATGAAAATGAGGTAACTTCTGAATCCACTAGTGAATTCACATTTGAAGAATTGCATGAAGCATTCTATGATTCAATTGATGAATTAAAGAAACTAGGGAAGAAAAATAAAGAACTGAAATTGGAAAATCAGTCCTTAGTGAAACAAGCTGAAATTCTTTCAATTGAAAAATTCACCTTGAGTCAAGAAAATCAAAACTTAAAGGATAAAATGAACAAGCTGAAATCTATAGTAGATAAGTTCACTTTAAGTTCAAACAAACTAAATATGATCCTTGAAAATCAGAAAGCTATATATGATAAGGCTGGACTTGGTTATAAACCCCTGAAGAAATAAAAATTTCTGAAGGATATTTATTATTCAAGTAACAAGTCTACAAATATTACTTGTTTTAAATGTGGAAGAATAGGACATAAATCATACACATGTTTTATTAACAAATATGCAAACACAAAGAAAATATGGGTTCCAAAAGGAACCATTCTGACTAACCTGAAAGGACCCAAGAAAGCTTGGGTACCTAAGACAGAAACGTGACCTTTGCTTGCAGGTGTGTCTAGCATCCCAAGAAGGAAACAGGAAATGGTATCTTGACAGCGGATGCTCGAGACACATGACTGGTGATGAATCATAATTCATCACGCTTGATGCTAAGGATGGAGGGATGGTCACCTTTGGAGATAATGGCAAAGGAAAGATCATCGGGATAGGTAACATTGGTATCACTCCCTCCAAATACATTGAGAATGTTTTATTAGTTAAAGGTTTAAAGCATAACTTACTTAGCATTAGTCAATTCTGTGATAAAGGATATAAAGTAAGCTTTGAATCATCTGTTTGCATTGTGACGAGTCCTATTAACGATGGCATTAAATTTATAGGACATAGGCATGACAATGTTTATATGGTAGACTTGAATGATTTAACTAAATTAGACATGCAATGCCTAGTTTCCTTAAATGCTAAAATAAATGAGACTAGTTGGCTGTGGCATCGTAGACTTGCACACTAATGCATGCATTCTCTCTCAAAATTAATTAAAAAGGATTTAGTTCTCGGTTTGCCAAAACTGAATTTTGAAAAGGATAGAATTTGTGATGCATGCCAATTAGGTAAACAAACTAGAGTATCATTTAAATCCAAAAATACTGTTTCAACTTCTAGACCTTTAGAGCTCTTACATATGGATTTATTTAGACCAACAAGAACCACCAGTCTAGGAGGAAAACGATATGGATTTGTAATAATAGATGATTACTCTCGTTTTACTTGGGTTTTCTTTTTAGCTCACAAAAATGAAACTTTTCAAATTTTCACGAAATTTCATCTAAAAGTCACTAATGAAAAAGGTTTTTTAATTCAAAATATTAGAAGTGATCATGAAACAAAATTTGAAAATCATGACTTTGAAAATTTTTGTGATGAAAATGGAATTGGCCATAACTTCTCTGCTCCTAGGACACCCCAACAGAATGGGGTAGTTGAACGGAAAAACAGAACCTTAGAAGAAATGGCCCGTACCATGCTTTGTGAAAGCAACCTTCCAAAATATTTTTGGGCGGAAGCAATTAACACAGCATGTTACATTTTAAATCGTGCTTTAATTAGATAATTTTTAAAGAAAACCCCCTTTGAACTTTGGAAAGGAAGAAAACCAAATATTGCATATTTTCATGTTTTTGGTTGCCGATGTTTTGTATTAAATAATGGTAAAGAAAAACTTGGTAAATTTGATGCAAAATCAGATGAAGCAATCTTTCTAGGTTACTCCTCCACTAGTAAAGCATTTAGAGTTTTCAACAAAAGAACTTTAGTAGTTGAGGAGTCCATACATGTTATTTTTGATGAATCTAACGATCTTCCTTCAAGAAAGAATGAGGGTGTTGATGATGCAGAGCCACTAATAGAAGGTATGAAGGAGATCACTCTGAAAGACTCAGCAACTTCAAAAGACAAGGATCAAGAAGACGAACAAAATGAAAGAGGTGAAGAAATTCAAGAACAACCTCAAGGTACAAATGACCTACCCAAGGAATGGAGGTATGTTCACAACCACCCTAAGGAGTTAATTATCGGTGATCCTATGCATGGGGTAAAAACATGTTCTTCACTTAGAGATGTACTTAATCATTGTGCTTTTGTATCTCAACTTGAACCTAAAACTTTTGAAGAGGCTGAAAATGATTATAACTGGATTAATGCTATGCAAGAGGAACTTAATCAATTTGAAAGAAATAATGTTTGGACCTTAGTATCAAGACATAAAGATTACTCAATAATTGAAACAAAATGGGTCTTTAGAAACAAATTAGATGAGCATGGAAATGTAATTAGAAATAAAGCAAGACTGGTTGCTAAGGGATATAATCAAGAAGAAGGAATTGATTTTGATGAAACCTTTGCACCTGTTGCTAGATTAGAAGCTATTAGACTTCTACTTGCATATGCTTGCTTTATGAATTTCAAGTTATTTCAAATGGATGTTAAAAGTGCATTTTTAAATGGATATATTTCTGAAGAAGTATATGTAGAACAACCCCCTGGATTTGAAAATCATGCTTTTCCCAATCATGTCTTTAGATTAAATAAAGCTTTATATGGTCTAAAACAAGCACCTAGAGCATGGTATGAAAGGCTAAGCAAATTTTTACTAAATAATGGTTTCTCAAGAGGCAATGTAGATACAACCCTATTTATTAAAAGAAACCAAAATGATATGCTAATTATACAAATTTACGTTGATGACATAATTTTTGGGTCTACTAATGAATCCCTTTGTCAAGACTTTGCTAAGCCTATGCAGGGAGAGTTCGAGATGAGCATGATGGGAGAACTCACTTTCTTCCTCGGACTCCAAATCAAACAATCAAAAGAGGGAATCTCCATCACCCAAAGCAAGTACACCAAGGAACTACTCAAAAGATTTGGAATGGAGAACTGCAAACCAATTAGCACACCAATGAGTCCCTCATGTAAGCTTGACAAGGATGATGAAGGTAAAAGCATAGACTTAAAATACTACAGAGGTATAATTGGTTCATTATTGTATTTAACTGCAAGTAGGCCTGATATCATATTTAGTGTTTGCTTATGTGCAAGATATCAATCTAATCCTAAGGAATCTCATTTGAATGCTGTTAAAAGAATCCTTAGATACTTAAATGGTACACAAACTATAGGGTTATGGTACTCTAAGGACTCACAAATTAATTTGTTAGGATATTCTGATGCTGATTTTGCTGGATGTAAATTAGATAGAAAAAGCACAAGTGGAACTTGCCAATTTCTTGGAGTAAACCTAATCTCATGGTTTAGCAAGAAACAAAATTCGGTGGCACTGTCTAAGGCTGAGGCCGAATACATTGCAGCCGGAAGTTGTTGTGCTCAAATCTTGTGGATTAAGCAACAACTCGAAGATTTTGGAATCAAACTTAATGAAACACCAATAAAATGTGATAATTCAAGTGCCATAAATCTATCTAAAAATCCAATTCAACACTCAAGATCTAAACATATTGAAATAAGACATCATTTCATAAGAGAACATGTTCAAAACAAAAATATAATTCTTGAATATGTTTGCACTGAAAATCAATTAGCCGATATCTTTACAAAGGCCCTTAGTGAGGATAGATTCTGTGAAATTAGGAGAAATCTAGGAATTCTAGATCCATTTGTCTGAAATTTCTCAATTTTCAAAGAATAGATGTCAAAAACTCTTAGAGCTCAATTTTCAACATCTATCCTGGTCCCAAAAGCTTAGATTTATCACTCTAAAAACTTATCATTGAGCAAAATTCCTTCACTCAAAATTTCAAATTTTTCTGGAATTTATTCACATTTTTCTTGATTTTCTGAACTTCATGAGTCGACCCCCATGAGTCGACTCAATGGCAAACTTGTAAATCCCACCAACTTTCAATGGGTTCATTGTTTTTATAAGGGTTACTGTTTGTGAGACGACTCATCTTCCCATCGTTCTTCTTCCAAAAGCCGTCTTCTCCAACTCTTCTTGCTCCAAATCCAAGGATCAATTCTGAGGCAATTCTCCCTCCTACTCTCCACCAAAAATCGCCTCCTTCAAAAGGATTTTCTGTGCTTTCTCGCTTTGCTTGGTGTGGTTTGAACGTGCCCTAGCACTTCACCGAACTTCCAAAATCCACTTCTTTTCTCCACTAAAATTCCTCTTTACTCTCTTGTGATCCCTCCTCCTCTCAATTCAAGTCTTCTTGTCTGCTACTTTATTGGATATGGCTCCAAAGATGAAGCTTCCTCAAAGAAGGAAATCAATCCGTGAGCCTGAAGAAGTTGTCCGAAAGAAAAGGCATGCTCAGTCTTCCAGTGTTCCCGATCCAGTTTCAGTACCTGCTCAAGGTCTCTCTCAATCCTCCATAAGCCCAGTGTAAATCCTCTTTCTGATAGAAAAGTAGAAACTGGGAAAAATATAGATTTTCGGTTCTTTGAGAAAGAAGGCTTTACTTTTGCTACCAAGATCAAAATCAAGGATGGAAACTCTACTGCTCCCTTAAGGAAGTCACCTATGTTGATCTAGTCAGAGAGTTCTACCAGAACCTACATTATGGAAGCGGGTCAGTGACTTCAACAGTCAAGGAGATTGACATATGCTTGGATTCTAGGATATTGGGAGAAATACTTTAGTTGCCTAGTGAAGGATATTCATATATGGAACTCCCAATTAAAGAAGAAGGGATCAGAATTATCTTAGGAGAAACTTTTTCAGGAAATTTAAACAAATTGGAAGCAAAGCTATTATCCATTGAGATGAGGGTCCTGCATCAGATTGTAACAAACTCTTCTTTCCTAGGAG
>NC_026000.2:85503433-85557638 GCF_000442705.2 Elaeis guineensis
ATCTTTTTAGCACTAAATCTATGTACTTGAATTGGGGCAAGCCTAACATCCTCTTATATCTATATCCCTATAGATCTTTATACCTAATATATAGGATGCTTTACCCAAATTCTTCATAGAAAACTTACTTGATAGCTATGTCTTGATTGATTGTAACATTGGGATATCATTTTCAATAAGAAATATATCATCTATATATAAAACTAAGACAACAATGGCACTCCCACTAGTCTTCTTGTATACACAAGGTTCATCCATATTTTTGATAAAGCCAAACTCCTTGACTGTTACATCACAGTGGATGTTTCAACTCCTCGAGGCTTGCTTTAATCCATAAATAGATTTCTTAAGCTTGCATACCTAATTTATTCTCTCTTTTGAGATAAATCTTTTTGGCTGAGACATGTAAATCTCTTCCTCAAGATAATCATTAAGGAAGACAGTCTTCACATCCATTTGCCAAATCTCATAATTATGGTATGCTGCTATTGCAAGCATAATCTGTATAGATTTGAGCATGATAACAGATAAAAATATTTCATCATAATCAATATCCTATTTTTATCTTAAACTTTCAGCCACCAATCTGACTTTATAGGTTTCAACTTGGCCATCTGCTCTAGTCTTTTTCTTATAGATCTATTTGCATCTAATAGGGGTCACACCCTCTAGTGCATCCACTAAAGTCCATGCTTGGTTGGAATACATAGAGAGTCCATTTCAGATTTCATAGCCTCTAGCCATTTGTTTGAGTCCCTACTCATGACGGCTTCCGCATAGGTCAAAGTTTCATCATTCATAATGATGTGGGCTTCATTATTCTCAATAACGAATCCATACCTTAGAGGTGTATTTCGTACTCTATCTGACCTTCGAAGAGAAGGTATATTTTATAGTTGTACCTCATCAATGATACTTCTGGTTGAGGATTATCTTGTACTTCTATTTTGTAGGTCTTAAACTTATCCAAGTTCAATTTTCTTCCCATTGTCTCTTTCTAGGATAAACTTCTTTTCCATAAAAGTGACATGTTTATAGACAAACACCTTTTATTCAGTAGGATGGTAAAAGAGATATCCTATACTCTCTTTAGGATAACCTATAAATAAGTATTTATCTGTCCTAGCACTTAGCTTATGTCCAAAGTTTTTTTTAATATAAGCTGGACAGCCCCATATCTTAAGATATTTAAGATTGACTTCTTTCCTCTCCATATATCATATGGAGTGCTTGGTATAGATTTTGAAGGTACTCGATTCAGGATATATACAGCACTCTAGGATATATCCATAGAAGAAAATAGACAAGTCTATAAGGCACATCATAGACCGTACTATATCTAATAAAGTGTGATTTCTCTTTTCTGCTACACTATTTAGTTGTGGTGTATAAGAAGGGGTCCACTCTGAGAGAATTTTATTTTCTTTAAGATGATCTAAAAATTTATTGGATAAGTATTCTCCTCCTCGATCAGATCGAAGGATTTTAATATTTTTTTTAGTTTATTTCTCGATCATTTTTTGATACTCTTTAAATTTATCAAGGCCTCGAATTTATGTTTCATAAGATAC
Organism: Elaeis guineensis; assembly: GCF_000442705.2. Classification (NCBI taxonomy): domain Eukaryota; kingdom Viridiplantae; phylum Streptophyta; class Magnoliopsida; order Arecales; family Arecaceae; genus Elaeis; species Elaeis guineensis. Next base: position 85,505,005 of record NC_026000.2, read on the forward strand.
ACATATCTAAACCTAGATAAATCATCAGTGAACATTGTAAAATAAGAGTATCCTCTCTAGCTTCTATTGTCATAGGACCACATACCTCAGTATGTACAAGTCTTAATAACTCACTGGTCCTTTCTACATGTCCACTGAATAGAGTCTTGATCATTTTATCCAAAAGACAAGATTCACAAGTTCTTAATGATTCATAATCATAAGGATCAAAAAATTTTTCTTTGTATAATTTGTTAATTCTCATCTCACTTATATGATCAAGTCGACAATATCAAAGTAAAGTATTATTTATTTCTTCTCTCTTTCACTTTTTGCTTTCATCAATACAAAAAATATTATCATTAGATAAAATTAGAAGAACATTATTAACAATGCCATGATAGAGAATTTTATTAGAAAAAAGAATTGAGCAACTATTGCTCTTTTCATTTATTTTAAAATCTCATTGCAATAGCAACAGTACAGAAATAATATTCTTAATGATCTTAGGCATATAATAATAGTTTTATAGCTCTAAGATCTTCTCAAAAGGTAACTTCAACATATATATATCCCTACAGCCTCTGCTTACATAGACTCTTCTCCAATGCCATGAGCTCGAAGTCAGCCTTCTTCAAAACTCCAATGTTCTACAGCCCCTACAATGACTTGCATATATGAGGACTGCAGATGGTATCCAATACCCAATAATTTGAATTGGAAAAACTTAATAACGAAATTGTATGTATCTCATACATACCTTTTGTTGGGTTTCGGTGGCACAATGGAAGGGTTAGGTGTTCAAAATTTTCATTCAAAACACTCAATGCATCGAAAGCCCAAATGCCCAAAAACTCTTGACTATAATAATCAAAGCATAAGAAATATAAATTAGGATAAGAAGAATACCTATAGCACTAATCTCAATTTTTACAAGACGTCCAAGTGTCTGCCCTCCAATGGTGATCCACACAAAACTTGAACCAAAGACAGCGCTCCTTCTTCACTTTGCTTTAAGAGTTCTAGCCCGTAGAATTCGACTAGCCTTGTATCGGTCAAGTTTCTTTAAGAATCTGACCTCACCCTCTTAGAACCTCCTCTGAACTTCTAATTCTCCTTCTTTAGGACCCTTACAACCCTTGTTAGGATCAGATAAGGCTTTGTCTTAAATTCTAAAGCCTTGTCCTAAAACTAAGATAGGTTGTAAGAAAGAAAGGAGAGCAACAGGAGAGAAATTGAAAATTCCTCTTAGATTTTTTGGATACCGAGCACCCCGACCTATTTATAGCCACCAGAGGGATGCCAAAAGAGAGGGACATGCCTTATCCAAAAGGCATATCTGATCTGATTATCAGAGATAAGAGTTTCTTCAAGCAGAAGGACTCTTATCCATGATATGTTGATCAGCACCCTGGTTTGCGCGCATGCAACCAAAGAAGGGATATTTTTATATCCCTTCTTAAATCAAAAAAATCTTCAAAAATCCATGTGGATTGGGGATTTAATGTAGATTCTAGAAAATGAAAAATAGTGATAAAATTCTCACGAAAGGATACTATCCTTGCACCTCTTTATGCAAGTGCTGATCACCACGTGCGCAGGCATCAAGACCAACTCATTGCATCTGTTTGGCATCTAAATAAGTCTAGAAAATATCTTATCAAGTGAAGAATGTCATAACCAAAAATCATTCCAATCTGAAAGCATTTGATGTGGGATAAGGACTCTCCAAATCATGGAGAGACGCGATGCTTCTGCGTGCGTGCGAGACATCCTTCTTTTTCTAATTTTTTCTCTATCCCATAAATTCCAAAAAAAATATATCTTATAACTTTGAGATGTACATCAAAGGATGGAAGGTGATTTAAGCTACAACACATAATTCAATCCCATGAAAAAATAAATTTTTTCTTCTGCCCATGCCAACACTTGTAGGCAGAACCTGTTTTACACCAAGAGTCCACCACAACTTGGACTCTTCATATTTGGCATTAACATGAAATGTGGTGCCCCAATTTGGGATTCTTTCAGATATCACAACCTGACCCAAATGTCTACCAAATTGGACTAGTTAATTAGCAAGAGATGGGACCAAATTGATCTCCAAAAGAGCATGGGTTTCCACACGTGCTAGCATGCTTACTAAAACCCCGATTGAATCCAAAATTCCAATCAACCTTTTTCAAAAGGATCCTTAGCTAATTTTCATATGTGTGTGAGCCATTGGGTTTCACATCTAGTTGGCAGTAGGTTTGGGTATAAGTTGACCAAATTTGATTAGATTTCAATCTAATTGATTTAGGTCCAATCAAGCTAACCTGAGCTCAATAATTAGAATCATTTCTAATTAACAATCGAATTAAACTCTTTAATTTGATCAAAAATCTATAATTTAAGATTGATATCTAGCAACATATTATGACTATTCAGAAGATGTAAAATTTGATAAAAATATCAAATATTCCTTTCAGTGGTAAATTATCGTATAATTCAATCCTTCGATCATCCTTGCACCCTGAATATGTTCATGAGTACGAAATCATGTCAAACTCAAACACATATTCATATCAATTTTTAATTAACCAATGATGACTCCAATGAAGAAGCTTAGAAACTCTTTCTAATCTCCTTTCTGCTTTTGGCCAAAAGACTTTTCTGAGTCATCTAGGATTGAGAATACACAGGATGCGATCTCCTCTTACTAAGAGTGATCGATTCTAATTGACCTACTTACAACCTTCATACACACTCTATCATATCTAGAACACCCCGTACATATCTTAATGCCATGCCTGGGTATGAACCAAAATATGGGTTCATGTGCACAAGATTCCATGGTAGTTTCAGGTCTAAGGATCACTTGCACAACTCTCATTTAGAGAACTATCTTTGACATGCAAATAAGACTTCCATTAGATGTTCTCTTTCATCGAGTCAATTCAGTGGACTCATTTCTCAAATGAGTACCTACATCCTTGTATTAGTATCTCACACAAGTGGCTAGTGAGATTTGCCACCCTCTTTGTTGAGCATACATAAGATGTGCCAGTCTATCTAAAATATTAATCCCCGACTCAATGCTCCTACGATCAGGAATATTTAAGATTAAGATTTTAGGATTTTAGGTCTCACTAGTATGATCCATTCATATCTCCTAAAATTATTATTCTAATCTTTAGGGTTTATCATAATCTTAGACATAATAAGATGCAACTAATATAATGAATCAATACCTCAAATAATAATAAATATCATTTCATGAGTTGGAAAATTGTAAAGAAAGTTTTTATTGTAACACACTTATGATTGGCTTATAGGATACTTTTCTTTCATCTTTTAGTGCATCGCTTGCACCAGCCTTTACAGTTGTAAGATATGATTTGCAATTCCTCTTCCAATGTTCTGCTTAAAAGGAAAAAAAACTGTTTCTCTTTGGATATCTCAAGTTGTATCTAAAATTTTTTTATTAATCTGCATAAATAAGCATCAAATTCTTATCTGGTTAGCAATGGAACCAAAGATCAAATCTCTAAAAATCTGAAACAATCTTTCATAGAGGTCTGAATATGTAGACCTTCTACTTTGTATATGTGCCAGACACTGCAGAAAAATGGGATGAACTCCGATCAAATCACCTTTGCAACCTAATCAAAAGAGAGAGGAGAGGTGCTGGTGTGACACCTCACACCAGCAAGGAGGATGCCCACAAGAGGGCCCACGGCAAGGGACGAGAGGCTGCACCAAAGGGGAGAGGCCATAGAGAAGAAGAAGGGCTCTTCTCTTCTCACACTTCTCTCTCTTTCTCTTCTCTCAATCTGATTTGTTTGCTATGCATCCATAGTAGAGACCCTCTTTATTTACAAATGAATCTCATAACCCAATAAGTATAGGACTCCTAACTCAAATATGCTTTGAATCAGTCCAATACTCATGAAAGAAAGACTCCTACATGAGATAGTATTGCCATCACATATGATAACCACATTGCACCTAATCCCTCACCCACATTGGATGCCCATAATGAGGAAGCTTTCAGGTGTTGGTTGGCCCATTAGAGAGAGAAATTTTAGTGTAAGTAGGATTTCTCATATCTCATCTAAAAAGAGTCCAATTGAAATCCAATTTGAAGCTGGTTTGAAATAATTTTGAAAGGCTATCAATCCCAAACTCTTTAGAACTTTTGTGTTGAGTTTCGATGGCACAGCGAAAGGGTTAGATGTTTAAAATTTTCATTCAAAACACCCAATGCATCGGAAGCCCTAATGCCCGAAAACTCTTGACTATAATAATCAAAGCATAATAAATATAAATTAGGATAAGAAGAATACCTGTAGTGCTAATCCCAATTTTCATAAGGCATCCAAGTGTTCGCCCTCCAATGGTGATCTACACAGAAATTGAACCAAAGACAGTGCTCCTTCTTCACCTTGCTTCAAGAGTTCTAGCCCCTAAAACTTGACTAGCCTCATACCGGTCAAGTTTCTTCAAGAACCTGACCTCACCATCTTAGAACCTCCTTTGGACTTCTGATTCTCTTTCTTTAAGACCCTTGCAACCCTTGTTAGGACCAGATAAGCTTTGTCTTAAATCCCAAAGCCTTGTCCTAAAACTTAGGTTGTAAGAAAGGAGAGCAACAGGAGAGAAAATGGAAACCCCTCTTAGATTCATCGGATACCCAACGTCCCAGCCTATTTATAGCCACCAGAGAGATGCCAAAAGAGACGGACATGCCTTATCCCAAAAGGTTTATCTGATCTGATTATCAGAGATAAGAGTTCCTTCAAACAGAAGGACTCTTATCTATGATACGTCGATCAGCACCCTAGTCTGTGCATGTACAACCAAAGAAAGGATGTTTTCACATCTCTTCTCAAATCAAAAAAATCCTTAAAAATTCACATGGATTGAAGATTCAATCTAAATTCAAGAAAATAAAAAATAGTGATAAAATTCTCACAGAAGAATGCTATGCTCACACCTCTTCATGCGAGTGCTGATCACCATACGTGCAGGCATCAGGACCAACTTATGGCATCCATGTGGCATCTAGATAAGTCTGAAAAAATTTAAAAAAAATTATCAAAAATATCTTATCAAATTTTTAACATTATCACCAAATATTGTTCTAATTTGAAAGCATTTGGTAGGAAGAAGAACTCCCCAAATCATAGAGAGACCGATGCTTTTGTGCACGTGCGCAAGACATCCTTCTTTTTTCAATTTTTTATCTTTCCAAAAAATTATAGAAAAAATATATCTCATACTTTTATATGTGTATCAGAGGATGGAGAGTGATGTGAGCTACTACACATAATTTTAATCCCACAAAAAATAATATTTTTTCTTCTGCCCACGCCAACACTTGTACGCAGAACCTGTTTTGCACCAAGAGTCCACCACAACTTGGACTCTTCATAATTGGTGTTAACATGGGATGTGGTGCCCCAATTTGGGCTACTTCCAGGTGACATATCCTAACCTAAATATCTACTAAATTAGGCTAGCTAATTAGCAAGGGATGGGACCAAATTAGTCTCCAAAGGAGCAAGGGTTTCCACACACACATGCTAGCATGCTTACCGGAACCCTGATTGAATCCAAAATTCTAATCAAATTTTTTCAAAAGGGTCCTTGGCCAATTTTCATATGTATGTGACCCATTGGGTTCCACATTTAACCGGTAGTAGGTTTGGGTATAAGTTGATCAAATTTGATTAGATTTCAATCCAATCAATTTTAGACCAATCGAGCTAATCCGAATTCAATAATTAGAATCATTTCTAATTGGCAATCGAATTAAACTATTTAATTCGGTCAAAAACCTACAAGTCAAGATTGACGTCTAGCAATGTATCATGACTATCCAAAAGATGTAGAATTTGGTGAAAATACTAAATATATCCTTCAGTGGCAAATTACCGTGCAATTCAATCCTTCGATCATCCTTGCAACCTGAATATGTTCATGAGTATGGAATCATGTCAAACTCAAACATATATTCATATCGATTCTCAATTAACCAATAATGACTCCAATAAAAAAGCATTAGAAACTCTTTCTAATATCCTTCCTGCTTTTCGCCAAAAGATTTTTCTGAGTCATCTAGGATTCAAAATACACAGGATGCGATCTCCTCTTACTAGGAGTGATCGATTCCATATTGACCTACTCACAACCTTCATACACACTCCACCATATCCAGAATACCCTGTACATGTCTTAATGCCATGCTTGGATATGAACCAAAATATGGGTTCATGTGCACAAGATTCCATGGTAGTTTCAGTCTAAGGATCACTTGTACAACTCCCACTTAGAGAACCATCTTTGACATGCAAATAAGGCTTCCATTAGATATTCTCTTTCATCGAGTCAATTCAGTGGACTCATTTCTCAAATGAGCACCCACATCCTTGTATTAATGTCTCACACAAGTGGCTAGTGAGATCTGCCACCATCTTTGTTGAGCATACATAGGATGTGCCAGTCTATCTGAAATATTGATCTCTGACTCAATGCTCCTACGACTAGGAATATTTAGGATTAAGATTTTAGGATTTTAGGTCTCATTAGCATGACCCATTCATATCTCTTAAAATTATTATCCTAATCTTTGGGATTCATCATAATCTTAGACATATTAAGATGCAGCTAATATGATGAATCAATGCCTCAAATAATAAATGTTGTTTCATGAGTTGGAAAATTTTAAAAAAAATCCCATCACAACACACTTACGATCGACTTATAGGGCACTCTTCTTTCAATCTTCCACTTGCACTAAAGTCAATCACCTTTGTATCTCATACAATTAAGATGGCGATCATATAGCTGCTGTGGTATGGCCTTAATGAATAGATCTGCTATATTGTTCTTTCTGTCTACTCGTTCAAAGACAACATCTTATCTTTAACGAGATGGAAACGTCTGAGGATGTGCTTGGATCTATAATGAGACCTAGGTTCCTTATTTTGAATAACGGCCCCAGTGTTATCACTACAGAGTGACACCGGTCCTTCAATCTTAGGAACGACTCTTAAATCCATGATGAGTTTCTTCATCTAGACAGCTTTCTTAATGGCTTCACTAGCAGCAACATACTCTGGCTCAGTAGTTGAGTCAGCTACTATTTGCTATTTGGAACTCTTCCAACTCAATGCCCTATCAATTAGGATAAACACATACCCTGATATTGACTTGCTATCATCTGTTTTTCAATGATCCTTCCTTAGATCAGCCAATCTACTGGCTATGCTCAAAGTATAAGTTACATCAGGTTTGGTACATAGCATGGCATACATAATTGATCCCACAGCTGAAGCATAAGAGATTTCATTCATCCTTTTCCTCTCTTCTGGTGTCTTTAAGACATATTTTCTTAAAGAGATATATACCATAACTTACAGACAAGTAACCTTTCTTACTTGCCTCCATATTAAATCTCTTTAATATGAGGTCTATGTACCGTGACTGGGATAAGCTTAACATCCTTTTAGATCTATCTCTATAAATCTTTATACCCAGTATATAGGATGCTTCACCCTAGTCTTTTATGGAAAACTTATTTGATAGCCAAGTTTTGACCGATTGCATCATTGGGATATCGTTCCCAATAAGCAGTAAGTCATCGATATACAGAACCAAGAAGACAATAACACTCCCACTTATCTTCTTATATACATATGGTTCATCCATATTTTTGATAAAGCCAAACTCTTTGACTGTCATATCAAATCGGATGTTCTAGCTCTTCAAAATCTACTTCGATTCATAGAAGGATCTCATTAGCCTGCATACTTGATTTGCTCTCCCACTTGAAACAAATCTCTCTGGCTGAGTCATATAGACCTCTTCCTCTAGATTACTATTGAAAATTGGTCTTGACATCCATCTACCAAATTTTATAATCATAGTATGCTGCTATAGCAAGCAAAATCCAAATGGACTTGAGCATAGCCACTGGTGAGAAGGTTTCATCATAGTCAATTCCTTGCCTTTGATTGAAACCCTTCGCCACTAACCTAGCTTTGTAGGTTTCTACTTGGCCATCTACTCTGATTTCCTTTTGAAGATCCACTTGCACCCTATTGGGGTCACACCCTCAGGTGCATCAACCAAGGTCTACACTTGGTTGGTATTAATCGAGTCCATCTCAGATTTCATAGCTTCCAGTTATCTGTTTGAGTCTCTATTCATGACAACTTCTGAATAGATCAGTGGATCAACATTCTAAATGATGTTGGTAGAATTGTTATTCTCAATGATAAAATTATATCTCAGAGATGCTTGACGCACTCTATCAGACCTTCGGAGAGAAGGTGTGTATAGTGGATGTACCTCATCCTTGGGTACTTTTGATTGAGGATCTTTTTATGGTCCAACCACCGGTATTTCTAGATCAGTTTATAGATCATGAACTTTCAAAAATTCAATATTCCTCCCACTGCCACTTTCTTGGATAAATTCATGTTTCAAGAAAGTGGCATGCCTACTAACAAACACCTTTTCTTCAGTAGGATGATTGAAATAGTATCCATTAATTTTCTTAAGATACTCTACAAACATACACTTGTCTGATCTAGCACTAAGCTTATGTCCAAAAAATATTTTTGACATAAGTAGGACAGCCCAAAGTCTTAAGATGTTTATGATTAGGCTTTCTTCCATTCCATATCTCATATGGAGTGCTTGCAACAGACTTTGAAGGCATTCTATTTAATATATATATGTGGCAGTCTCTAAGACATTATCCCCAGAAAGATATTGGGAGATCGGTGAAGCATTTCATAGACCGCACCATATCCATTAAAGTGTGATTCCTCCTATCTGCTACACCATTTAACTGAGGTATATAAGGAGGGGTCCATTCAGAGAGAATACCATTACTTTTAAGATGGTCAAGAAATTCACTGGATAAGTACTCTCCCCTTCGATCAGATAGAAGAACTTTGATATTTTTTTCAGTTTATTTCTCGACCATACCTTGATACTCCTTGAACTTATCAAAAGCTTTGAATTTATGTTTCATAATATATACATATCCGAACCTTAATAAATCATCTATAAAGATAATAAAATAGGAGTATCTTCTTCTGATCTGAATTGTTATCAGTCCATATACATCTATATGTACTAGAGCTAACAACTCACCTGTCCTCTCTCCATATCCAAAAAATGGAGTCTTGGTCATCTTACCCATGAGACAAGATTTATAAGTTCCCAATGATTCATAATCATTTGGGTCAAAAAAATTTTCTTTGTATAACTTGTTTATCCTTGACTCACTAATATGACTAAGATGACAATGCCAGAGATATGTGACATTTACATTTTCTCTCTTTCTTTTCATATTTCTTTCAATATAAAAAATATTTTTATTGAGTACAAAAATTAAAAGATTGTTATCAATATAACCACTGCTATAAAATTTATTAGAAAAAAAAATAGAGCATCCATTTTCCATTAGCTTTATTTCATAACCTTGTTTTAATAACAAAGGTATAGAAATAATATTTTTAATGACCTTTGATATGTAATAACAGTCTTTTAATTCTAAAATTTTGTCCTAAGGTAAATCAAGCATACAGATTTTCACAGCCTCTATGCTAATGGACTCTCCACTTGCACCATAAAGCTCGAGGTTATCTCTTTTCAGATCTTTAATATTCTGTAGTTGCAGTAATAACTATAAAAGTGCGACCACTGATGGTATATAATATCTAAATATCAGAGTCTGAATCACTCAATAAAAATAGGTCTGTATCATATACACATCTTTTGATGTTACACTTGCACCCTACTTCAAGCTTACAAGATTATTCTTGTAATTATACTTTCAATTTTCAAATTTGCCATAAATAATATCCATACAGACATCATTACCTTCTCATTATTACTGACCAAACTAGGGTCAGAAATATCCAGAATATCGGAGCTCTTTTCTGATATAAACCTAATTTGTAAGTTTCTCAATCAATCCACATAGTTGTATCGGTCAACATAGTTTTATTTATTATATCATGGGGTGAAAATAAAGAAGCCATAATGTAGACTTAAATCTATATAAAATAATAGTATAAGCAGACCACTCATATTTGACATGCATAACTAGATGAGAATTTTTAAAACTAGTTATATCTCCCACTATTTTATCAGATACCATAGCCCTCTCCTATGGTAAACGAGATATATTTTATATTTATCTTAGTGGAATTGGACCCTAATTTCTTATAACGATCTTGTGTTAACACAACAAATCTTTATGAGTTCATAGGTAAGAAACTCTTTTCAATTACATCTCATGCAATTATCAATATTTTATGTTGGCCTCTAAAATATTATTAGCCTTGTATTAACACAACAAGCTATAATATTTTAGTTAAGTAAGACCCTTCATTTCAACACAGTCAAAATCGAATATAACTACCCTTATGTTAGCACAACAAAGCAGTATATCCAAAATTACTGTAAGCATCTTTTATGCACCAGGATTATGTTATATCAATCCTTATGGTAACACAACAAACTAGCCATAGTTCATGATGTAACATTAACTTAGCATGAAGGAAGGCCCTTAGTAGTATTTAAAATACTAAGCTACCATCATTCAAGATTCGAACTAATCCAATTGGCCAGGAAGTATTAAGATTGGTGGGGGTCCCAGATCAGCAATGGAACCAATTAAATAACCACCGCACTTGAAACACTCCTTAGCACTAATTAATTAATCGATTTAAGAAAATAGATCAGCTTCTGGTTCACAACACTATGACTTAATATAATTTTTATGAGGGCTTTAATGGTCTCAAACACATCTTAATTCAATCTATCACAAGAATGCACTATAATAGTTGTATCTTAATAATCATAACAACTAATTATGGCATCTTATCATATCTCTAAGATATGGAAGCAGAATTATACAATATGATTATAACTAAACATCTCAAGCATATCATATATGCATGAAGTTCTAATAATATGCATGAATATAACTCTTTTTTCGCAGTTCTTCTTTTTGAAACATCACAGTGATACCCCTACACACCATAAGAGTACCCAATAGAATAGGAAGAGAGGGTCTCTGAACACTATTTGCTCTTATGATCAGATGGCCTGGTGATGAACTCCAATTAGAATACTAAGCTATTAAGAAAATTCTACACATACATCATGCATTTTATATTTAAAACATATCTCTAAGACTTTATAGGATTTGGATGTTCAATCGGGTTCAACTCTTGACCCAATTTGAACCAAATCAAAAACTCATGCTTGATCACAATCAAGATAATAATTTAATTTTTGATTACATAAATCAAGATAGGCTCTGATATCACTGTTGAGTTTCGGTGGCACAGCGGAAGGGTTAGGTGTTTAAAATTTTCATTCAAAATACCTAATGCACCGAAAGCCCTAATGCCCGAAAACTCTTGACTATAATAATCAAAGCATAATAAATGTAAATTAGGATAAGAAGAATACCTGTAGTGTTAATCTCAATTTTCACAAGGCATCCAAGTATCCGCCCTCCAATGGTGATCCACACGAAAATTGAACCAAAGACAGCACTCCTTCTTTACCTTGCTTCAAGAGTTCTAGCCCCTAGAACTCGACTAGCCTCATATCGGTCAAGTTTCTTAAAGAACCTGACCTCACCCTCTTAGAACCTCTTTTGGACTTCTAATTCTCTTTCTTTAGGACCCTTACAACCCTTGTTAGGATCAGATAAGGCTTTGTCTTAAATTCCAAAGCCTTGTCCTAAAACTAAGATAGGTTGTAAGAAAGAAAGGAGAGCAACAGGAGAGAAATTGAAAACCCCTCTTAGATTCATCGGATACCCAGTGCCCCACCTATTTATAGCCACCAGAGAGATGCCAAAAGAGATGGACATGCTTTATCCCAAAAGGCTTATCTGATTTGATTATTAGAGGTAAGTGTTCCTTCAAACAAAAGGACTCTTATCCATGATATGTTGATCAGCACCCTGGTCTGCGTGCATACAACCAAAGAAGAGATATTTTTACATCCCTTCTCAAATCAAAAAAATCCTCAAAAATTCATATAGATTGATGATTCAATCTAAATTCCAAAAAATAAAAAATAATGATAAAATTCTCATGGGAGGATGCTATGCTCGCACCTCTTCACGCGAGTGCTGATCACCATGCACGCAGGCATCAGGATCGAATTATGGCATCCATGTGGCATCTAGATAAGTCTGGAAAAATTCCAAAAAAATTATCAAAAAATATCTTATCAAATTTGTAACGTTATCACCAAAAATTGTTCTATTCTAAAAGCATATGATAGGGAGAAGGACTCTCCAAATCACAGAGAGATGCGACGCTTCTGCACGTGCGCACGAGACATCCTTCTTTTTCTAATTTTTTTTATCTTCCCAAAAAATTCTAGAAAAAATAGATCTCATACTTTGATATGTGTTCCAGAGGATGGAGGGTAATGTGAGCTACTACATATAATTTTAATCACATAAAAATAATATTTTTTCTTCTACCCACGCCAACACTTGTATGCAGAACCTGTTTTGCACCAAGAGTCCACCACAACATGGACTCTTCATACTTGGTGTTAACATGGGATGTGGTGCCCCAATTTGGACTGCTTCCAGGTGACATATCTTGACCCAAATGTATACTAAATTAGGCTAGCTAATTAGCAAGGGATGGGACCAAATTGATCTCCAAAGGAGCAAGGGTTTCCACACGTGCTAGCATGCTTATCGGAACCCTGATTGAATCCAAAATTTCAATCAAACTTTTTCAAAAGGGTCTTTAGCCAATTTTGATATGTGTGTGACTCATTGGGTTCCACATCTAGTCGGTAGTAGGTTCGGGTATAAGTTGACCAAATTTGATTAGATTTCAATCCAATCGAGCTAACCCAAATTCAATAATTAGAATCATTTCTAATTGGCCATCGAATTAAACTCTTTAATTCGATCAAAAATCTACAAATCAAGATTGACGTCTAATAACATATCATGACTATCCAGAAAATATGAAATTTGATAAAAATACCAAATCTACCCTTCAGTGGCAAATTATCGTGCAATTCAATCCTTCGATCATCCTTGCACCCTGAATATGTTCATGAGTACGGAATTATGTCAAACTCAAACACATATTCATATCGATTCTCAATTAATCAATAATGACTCCAATAAAGAAGCATTAGAAACTCTTTCTAATCTCCTTCCTGCTTTTGGCCAAAAGACTTTTTTTCTGAGTCATCTAGGATTGAGAATACACAGGATGCGATCTCCTCTTACTAAGAGTGATCGATTCATTTTGACCTACTCACAACCTTCATACATACTCCACCATATCCAGAACACCCCGTACATGTCCTAATGCCATGCCTGGATATAACCAAAATATGGGTTCATGTGCACAAGATTCCATGGTAGTTTCAGTCTAAGGATCACTTGTACAACTCCCACTTAGAGAACCATCTTTAACGTACAAATAAGGCTTCCATTAGATGTTCTCTTTCATCGAGTCAATTCAGTGGACTCATTTCTCAAATGAGCACCCACATCCTTGTATTAATGTCTCACCAAGTGGCTAGTGAGATCTGCCACCATCTTTGTTGAGCATACATAGGATGTGTCAGTCTATCTGAAACATTGATCCCTGACTCAATGCTCCTATGATCAGAAATATTTAAGATTAAGATTTTAGGATTTTAGGTCTCACTAGCATGATCCATTCATATCTTTTAAAATCATTATCCTAATATTTGGAGTTCAACATAATCTTAGACATATTAAAATGTAGCTAATATGATGAATCAATACCTAAAATAATAAATGTTGTTTCGTGAGTTAGAAAATTTTAAAGAAAGTCCTATCGCAACAAACATACGATTGGCTTATAGGGCATTCTTCTTTCATTTTGTACCAAGTCTAACTTAGATTTTGGATCCAATTAAGTCAAATTAATTCAGATCTAATCTAAAATTAATCAGTATTTAAATTTAATCTTTCATATACTCCATAGATCATAGATCAGATACTGTTCATCTCTGGGATTGAACTTGAACCTCATGTGTAGTGCTAGCTAGATATAGTCATCTCTTCAATCTCATTTGACCCATAACTTAATTCTCAATCAAGTTAGCTTATATATTCAATCAAGTCAAGTACTTTCAAATTGGACACATAAATATAAGCCAACACTTTTCTATAATATCTGACTTGTGTGTGTGACTTCATAGGTTCAAACATTAAGTCGGTAGTATAGGAACCAATTTCTGCACTAATCGAGATACCATCTAGCAATAATTTTTTATGTTCGATAGGTCAAATTATCATAAAAAAATATTTCAGAATCCATACACATGGTTATTGCATAATTTATCCTTTTGATCCTGAATGCTCTAGAATGGTCTTAGGTTAACTGTCAACTGTGATTGCTTCATCCACATTGTATTTCAACCTTTCAAATCCATCTAATGGATTATCCTAGCCAAGGCTTTACTAAATTGAAAATAGCGATACATCAACTCTAATAATCTGGAGGGGTCAATTCCATCTTGATCCACATATAGACTTCGCAAGTATTGACTGTACCCAGTAGCCTTCCATCACTGTATTAGAAATTCAGATAGTCTGGCACCAAAGCACAGTGAGTTACTTGCAAGTCACTATGGTGATTTCAGGTCTAAATGATACTTATACCCATGTGCTTCATGATCAGCTCTTAACAGTAGAATGCTCAGCAAATGAGTTACCTGTTCAGTGATAATGTACTCCTATATCTCATCTGTATGTCATACCAGTGTCACCATACTCCTTGGTTAAGAGGACAATCAATCCATATGGCACACAACGACCTCCACTCAATAAATATCATCATCTTGTAATGACGTATCATTTATTCATGAACATATTTAAGAACTATACAATAAATCCACTCTTTATCATACACTAACATAGTTTTAAGGACTTCATCACAGCACAAGAGTTCAAGGAATATATAACTTTGTGATAAAAATATCAGAATAACTATTATTCATTTATTAATAGTTCATATATAAAGATGAACTTAATCGTTACATGATTGATTTTAGAACATAATTTTCAATAATTTTCACTTGAACTAAAGCCAATCGGAGTAGTATCTTATACCCATCTTCCATTTGAAGTCATCAAACTCTTTAATCTTGAAAACTTTAGTGAAGAAATCGGCTAGGTTCTCCTTTTCATTGATCTTCTGAAGCTCGACATCACCTCGATTCATGATCTCTCATACCAGGTGATAGCTGCACAGATTATGCTTGGTGTGATGGTGTGACTTTGGTTCTTTCATCTGAGCTATGGTACTAGAACTACCACAGTACAGCAGGACAAGGCCATCAATGAAAGGGGTAACTCCCAACTCGGTGATGAAATTTTGCAACCACATCACCTCCTTTATAGCATTCGATGCAGCATTGTATTCTGCTTCATATACAAAGTCGGCCACAGTATGTTGCTTGGAGCTTTTCCAGCAAACAGCTCCTCCATTCAGAGTAAATCATAGCCCGACACGTTTCTGCTGTCATTACAATCTGACTAAAAATTGAAATCAATATATCCCACAAGTTTCAAGTCAGTCTCTCCATACATAAGCTATTGGTCTTTAGTATTTCTCAAATACTTAAGAATTGCTTTTGCAAACTTTCAATACTTTTCACCTGGATCAGACTGGTACCTACTCACTACCCCTAGTGAATAGACTGCATCCAACCTCATACACATCATAGCATACATGATAGATCCTACTGCCAAAGGATAGGATATTTTACTCATACACTCTCTCCTCAAGAGTTGTCAGACAATTCTTCTTGAAAAGAGTAATTTCATGGCCTATCGAAAGATAGCCTTTCTTGAAAAGAGTAATTCCATGTTGAGCCGCTTCAACAAGGTATCAATGTACATGATGTTGAAATTCGAGGTTTGGGGCATGCATGTGTATTTCAAAATTTTATTTTTGAAACACTATAGTTGAATATAAGATTAAAATACTTTTAATCTGAATCATGCATGCATAAAAACATAAAACCATAAGGATCTAGTTCATATGCTGAAATTGACATATGCTGAAATTTAGATAGTGATCAAATCGCATACCTGCTTCACAACTTTTTCTTCGAATCTGAATTTGAAAAAGAAGAGTTTTTCTTCTAGCCATATAAGTATCCGACCTCTATGGATATCCACTTGGGATCAGTCTAGAACAGTCCTCTTCAAATTAAATTTTTTTCTCTATAAAAATTCAACCCGTTGAATTTGAACGAAATTTAGAACGCGACCTGTTGGGTATAAAATACCCCCAGCCGAAGTCCTCAACAGAATCAACAACTCCGCCAGCAAGGCCGACCTTAAAGGAAGGCTCCGCCCGAACTCCTACGGGAGTCGGACTTCGCCCTCGACTCCAACGGCTTTAAAACAGACTGCGTCCGGACTCCTACGGGAGTCGGACTCCGTCGACGACTTCAACAGCAAGGGGACTCCGCCCGGACTCCTACGGGAGCCGGGCTCGGTCCTCAACGTCAACTACTGGCAAGCTTCGTCCGGACTCCTACGGGAGCCGAACTTCGCCCTTGACTCCAATGGCTACAAAATAGACTGCGTCCGGACTCCTATGGGAGCCGGACTCCGCCGACGACTTCAACAGCAAGGGGACTCCGCCCGGACTCCTACGGGAGCCGGGCTCGGTCCTCAACGTCAACTGCTGGCAAGCTTCGTCCGGACTCCTACGGGAGCCGGACTTCGCCCTCGACTCCAATGGCTACAAAACAGACTGCGTCCGGACTCCTACGGGAGCCAGACTCCGCCGATGACTTCAACAGCAAGGGGACTCCGCCCGGACTCCTACGGGAGCCGGGCTCGATCCTCAACGTCAACTGCTGGCAAGCTTCGTCCGAACTCCTACGGGAGCCGGACTTCGCCCTCGACTCCAACGGCTGCAAAACAGACTGCATCCGGACTCCTACGGGAGCCAGACTCCGCCGACAACTCCGACCGTGAGCAGACTCCGCCCGGACTCCTACGGGAGCCGGGCTCCGTCCTCAACGTCAGCTGCTGGTAAACCCCATCCGGACTCCTACGGGAGCCGGGCCTCACCTTTAACTTTGATTGTAGGAAGACTCCGTCCGGATTCGTACAGAGGCCGGACTCCGACCGCTGCCGAGCTTCAGCCGATAGATCTGTGCCCCCTGGCGGCCCCGCTCCACTTCCTACAACGGATCCCGCACTGCTCCATCACCCCTGACAGGCCGCAGTAACGGTCGCAGCCCTGCTCCACTCCCTGCGGCGGACCCTGCGCGACCCCATTACTCTCTAACAGGCTGTATCAACGGCCATGATTCTGCTCCGCTCCCTGCGGCAGGTGCTGCGTGACTCCACTATCCCTGACAACTAGCGGCAATGGACGCCGCTCCACTACCTGCAATAGGCTCTACATGGCGAGCTACGGCGATAGCCACGATTCCGCTCCACTACCCTTCGCAATAAATTCTCCCTGACTATAGGCGGCCCACTACCAGACGGTTACAAACATCGCCATCAATCCGTTACCTCCTCCGCCTATAAAAGGGGAACCTAGATACGTTATTCTATAAGCTCATTTCTTATCTAAAAACTCTGCTAAATTCTCCGTTCGAGTGCTCCATTCTTGTTGAGGCAGAGAACTGACTTGAGCGTCGGAGGGTCTTGCCGGAGCAACCCCACCTCTGATTTAGACTTTCCTTGCAGGTCCCGGCGGCGACCGCGGCTTCCCCGACTCCAGCTTCTCCGGTGCAAGCGGATTTTTGCACCAACAGGATTGGCGCTAGAGGAAGGGCTTGAACCTTCGCAGTACCCTTGTTCTTAAAGGAGCGCTCAACGGATCACTTCCGGCCATCTTTTCCGGCATCCACTCCTCCTTCCCTCATCTGATGCCTTCTCACGAGGCTTTTGCACAACTGCCTCCGGCTATGATCGCGATAAGGAGTGGCCGGATGACCGGCCCCTGTCGGACTCCGTCAATGCCATCTCGGGGGAATCCCGGCGGGAGGCAACCAACATACCAGCTACATCCTCTAAGCGGCAAAAAGTTGAAGAACCCATAACTTTTACCGAAGAAGACACCCAGGGAGTCCAATTCCCTCATAATGACGCGGTCGTAGTTTCTCTGAATATAGCGAATTACGACGTCCGTCGCATTCTCATCGACAATGGAAGTTCGGCCGACATCTTGTTCTACGACGCCTTTTCAAGGATGTCCGCTCTTGGCGGTCATCTGAGACCGATTTGCTCCCCCTTGATAGGGTTTACCGGTGATGCCATTCCGACGGAGGGAATGATAGCTCTAACTGTGGCCGCAGGTCAGTACCCAAAGCAGTCCAGAGCTCTGGTGAATTTCTTGGTGGTAAAGGCGCCATCCGCTTACAATGCAATCCTTGGCCGACCCGGCCTCAATGCTCTTAGAGCTGTCATTTCAACCTACCATTTGAAATTGAAGTTCCCCACCAACCAGGGGATCGGAGAGGTCCGGGGAGACCAAGCCCTGGCCAGACATTGCTACAACATCGCCTTGCAAAGAAGCGACCGGGCTGACCCCTATCCCATCGATGGATTGGATGCTCGCGACGACCTCACCGAAGAAAGGGGCGGCCCAATCGAAGATCTGGTACCAGTCCCCCTGAATGATGGGAACGCGGAGCATGTGGTGTTAATTGGCTCCAGCCTGGGGGAGGAGGTGCGGACGCATCTTATTAATTTCCTCCGAAGGAACGCGGACGTTTTCGCTTGGGTTCCGGCGGACATGCCGGGGATTGACACGGAAGTCATGGAACATGGTCTAGCGGTCGATCCTAAGCATCGACCGACAAAAGAAAAAATCTGGAATCATGCCCCAGAGAGGCAGAGGGCGATAGCTGAGGAAGTGGATAAGCTTCTCAAGGCCGGATTCATTAAGGAAGTCAATTATCCTGATTGGATTTCCAATGTTGTTTTGGTCAAGAAAGCAAACGGCAAGTGGAGGATGTGTATAGACTTCAAAAAGCTGAATAAGGCTTGTCTAAAGAACAGCTACCCCCTGCCCAGAATCGACCAACTGATTGACGCTACCTCAGGCCATGAGCTTCCTCACTTTTATGGACGCGTTCTCCGGCTATAATCAAATTAGAATGGCATCAGAAGATGAAGAAAAGACAGCTTTCATCACTAATCGCGGCCTTTACTGCTACAGGGTCATGCCATTCGGCCTCAAGAATACGGGCGCAACCTACCAACGGCTGGTGAACAAAATTTTTAAAGAGCAAATCGACCAAAACATGGAGGTCTACGTGGACGATATGCTTGTAAAAAGCAAGTCCTCCAGAGATCATGTCGCCGACCTCGAGGAAACCTTTGGCGCTTTTCGAAAGTACAAAATGAAGCTGAACCCAACTAAATGCGCTTTTGGGGTAACCTCAGGGAAATTCCTGGGCTTCATGGTATCAGGGCGCGGGATTGAGGCCAATCCAGAGAAAATTCACGCTATCCAAGAGATGACCGCCCCAAAGTCGATCAAGGAGGTTCAGCGCCTCACAGGGAGGATAGCGGCTCTTAATCACTTCGTCACGAGGTCGGTCGAACGATGTTTGCCCTTCTTTCAAACCCTCAAGTAGCCGAAGAACTTCTGTTGGACCTCTGAATGCCAACAGACATTCGAAGAATTAAAAAACTACCTCAGCTTACCCCCGCTGCTGGTAAAGCCTGAACCTGGGGAGGAATTATTTTTATACCTGGCGGTCTCTCCCATGGCCCTTGCGACCGTCCTTGTCAAAGAAGAAACGAAAGTCCAGCGACCAGTCTACTACATTAGCCGCGCGCTAAGGCACGCCGAGAGCAGGTACACCAAATTAGAAAAACTGACCTACGCCTTGTTGGTTGCAGCTCGGAGGCTCCGACCCTACTTTCAAGGGCACACCGTGACGCTACTCACCGATCAACCGATCAAGGCGGTTTTGCACCGGGCTGACACCTCCGGAAGAATGGCAAAATGGGCGATCGAGCTCACGAAATTCGATATCAACTACAGACCTAGACCAGCAATAAAGGCCCAAATATTGGTAGATTTCATAGTAGAGTGCACCATCCCAGAGGAGGCCGAACCTGAGCAAAGCAAGGGTGACGACCTAAAGTCTCAACCGAATTCCCCCAGCGAAGAAGCCAATCCCTCCGATTGCTTTTGGACCCTCTACGTGGATGGATCTTCCAACATGGCGGGTGCGGGTGCAGGCCTGATTTTGGTCAGCCCGGAGGGAGTCATCGCAGAGTACGCTCTGCGTTTCGAGTTTTCCGCAACAAACAATGGAGCGGAATATGAAGCTCTGATCGCAGGATTAAGGATCGCCAAAGAGCTGGGAATAGGTCAACTTCGGGTACACAACAACTCCCAACTAGTGGTGGGACAAGTCAGCGGGAGTTATGAAGCGCGGGAGGACAGTAGGACCAAATATCTTGAGAAAGTAAAAGAGCTTACCCTGCCTTTAGCGGTTTCGACATTAGGCAGATTCCAAGGCTGGAGAATACCAGAGCCGATCTTCTCTCCAAGTTGGCGACATCGGCTTCGACCGAATTGCCCAAAGGCATCCTTTTTGAAGTTCTGAAACATCCGAGTACGGAAGAATCGCGGCCTGTAATGGAGGTCGACCATGAGCCCAGCTGGGTCGACCCGCTGATAACCTATCTTAGAGATGGAGTTCTCCCCCAGGATGCGAAAGAAGCTCGGAAGCTCCGAAATCAAGCCTCTCGGTACATCCTTTATGAGAGCAAATTGTACAAAAGATCATACTCCTTGCCCCTCTTAAGATGCCTCCAGCCCTCGGAAGCTGACTACGCTTTGTGGGAAGTGCACGAGGGAGCTTGCGGAAGCCATTTGGGAGCCAGATCTTTATCCCACAAGTTACTCCGCCAAGGATACTACTGGCCAACGATGCATCATGATTCGATTGAGTATGTCAAAAAGTGCGATCGATTCCAGAGATACGCCAACGTCCAGAGACAGCCCGCCACCGAGCTCACACCTTTGAGTGCCCCATGGCCTTTTGCACAGTGGGGGATGGACATCCTTGGCCCCTTTCCCATGGCATCCGGACAAAGGAAGTTCCTCCTTGTAGCGATCGACTACTTCACCAAATGGGTTGAAGCCGAACCACTAGCAAAAATCACAGAAGCGAAAGTGCAAGATTTCGTCTGAAAGTCAATTGTGTGCAGGTTCAGTTTGCCTAGAACTCTAATCACTGATAATGGATGGCAATTCGCGGGAGCAAGATTCACCGAATTCTGTGAAGATCAAACATCTCCCACCACTTCACTTCAGTAGCCCATCCTCAGGTGAACGGCGAAGCTGAGGTGACTAACAGAACCCTTTTGCAGGGGATTAAGACAAGGCTTGAAAAAGCAAAAGGAACTTGGGCGGACGAGCTTTATCATGTGCTATGGGCGTATCGAACTACCCAGAGGTTACCTACGGGGGACACCCCCTTTGCTTTAGCCTTCGGAATGAAAGCCGTCATCCCGATCGAGCTTAAACTCCCGTCGGCACGAGTCGTGGTATTCGACGAACACCAAAATTCACAAAGTCTTAGAGCCAACCTTGACCTGCTAGAAGAAAGATGGGAGATCGCTCAGGTTCGAATGGCAGCCTACAGACAGAAAGTTGCTCGATATTACAACGCCCGGTTCAAGAACAAAGCCTTTAAAGTGGGAGATCTAGTGCTTCGACGAGCTGCTGTCTCGCAACCTCAGGACCGGAGGAAGCTCGTCCCAAACTGGGAGGGACCTTATGAGGTCAAAATAGTAGTCCGGCCCGGAACTTATTATCTTAAGAGCTCGGAGGGGCCGACCTCCCACGACCATGGAGCTCAGAAAACTTGCGGATGTACTACCTGTAACTTTGTTTTAATCAATGATCGCATACCCATACGTCTTTGGACAATTCAAACAAACTGTATCAAAAACAAAAGGGCAACCTCATAAAGTCGAAGGCCCGGTTCCATTTAGACCGGATGGGGGGAGAGGCCTTACAACGTCCATATGTGCCCCCACAGCCCTGTTAGGGACAGAAGGAGAACCTCGCCCTAACTTGAGCAAAGTCGAAGGCCCGGTTCCATTTAGACCAGATGGGGGGAGAGGCCTTACAACGCCCATATGTGCCCCCACAGCCCTGTTAGGGACAGGAGGAGAACCTCGCCCTAACTTGAGCAAAGTCGAAGGCCCGGTTCTATTTAGACCGGATGGGGGGAGAGGCCCTACAACGCCCATATGTGCCCCCACAGCCCTGTTAGGGACAGGAGGAGAACCTCGCCCTAACTTGAGCAAAGTCGAAGGCCCGGTTCCATTTAGACCGGATGGGGGGAGAGGCCCTACAACGCCCATATGTGCCCCCACAGCTCTGTTAGGACAGGAGGAGAACCTCGCTCTAACTTGAGCAAAGTCGAAGGCCCGGTTCCATTCAGATCGGATGGGGGGAGAGGCCCTACAACGCCCATATGTGCCCTCGCAGCCATGTCAGGAACAGGAGGAGGACCTCGTCCCGACATGAACAAAGTTAAAGGCCCGGCTCTTTTAGACCGGATGGGGGGAGAGGCCCTGCAACGCCCATATGCGCCCCCCCCAAGAGGAAAGCCTTGCTCTAGCTTAAACAACTTCGACCGGTGGTAAGCCCAGCCCGGACTCCTACGGGAGCCGGGCTTCGTCACCGACTTTGACTACATGACAGCTCTGCCGGGACTCATACGGGAGCCGGGTTCCATCACCGACATCGACTACAGGACAACTCCGCCCGGACTCCTACGGGAGCCAGACTCCGCCGACAACAGCGACTGCCGGTAAGCCTTGTCCGGACTCCTACGGGAGCCGGACTTCGCCTATGACTTTGATTGCAGGAAGACTTCGCCCCGACTCCTACGAGAGCCGGGCTCTGTCCACGACACCGAGAAAGGCTCCGCCCAGACTCCTACAGGAGCCGGGCTCCGCCCACAACTCCAACTTCGAGAGGGATTCTCCGTTCGGACTCCCACGGGAGCCGAACTTCACCTCGGCTTTAGCGGAGAAAGACTCCAAGCAAAAAAAGAAGGCAATGGATTGCAACAGTGATGATTGGAAAACAAACAGCGCCCGAGGGTGACAGAGACTTGGATCCTCGAATTCAAACCTTGGGAGGGACCCCGGACCCGAATGACCCCAAGCGAACCTGCAGCCATTGACAAAATGACAACCGGATATCTTCGAATGGCGTAAAAGTCGAAAAGGAGCTCGGCAAATAACAACCTGCACGAATAAAAGAGGTCGTTGATGACCTTAAGACGATGTGAAAAAGACAAAAGGAAAATGAAAAAGTTCGACAGACAACTATTCGATGCAAGGTATAGACAAGGTAACAAAATTTCCTCTTCATTTAATAAGATATACGTTACAAGACCCGGTGGGTCGGGAAAAAAAAAAAGATATACATCATTGCGAGCCTCGCGAATACGGCTTGGAAAGGATATACCGGAGGCCGCTCCAAGCTACGAACTCCTCTTCCCATCTCTGTCCTCCTCAGCCGCGTTCTCCAGTGCGTGTAGCAGACCTATCGGCTCTCGTCCCGTCTCACTTCACTCCATCTCCGAAGTCCCAACCCTAGGAGGAAAAGGGTGGGATAGATTCTCGGGGGCTGTAAAGGCAACGGCAGCAGTGACGAAGACCTGTTTCAAGAAGAGCCGGAGTCACTTTGGAGGCAGCGGTGATGTCAAGGATATGCTCCGCCTCCGAATGCTCCGCGACAGCCGCCACCCAAAATGTTCCGGCAAGGTCGGCATGCGCTACTTCCACTGTCCCCGCAACAAGTTCCACTGCCCCACCATCGACGCCGACCGCTTCTGGTCCCTCGCCCCGGCGGCATCTAGGATCCCGCCACAGCTTGTGACGGCGGCTCTACCCTCTTGACCGGTATCACCCCGCCTTGCTACTCTGAAATTCTCGGGCAGAATAACTTTACCGGCGGCCCCCGTTATTAAACCCCTGTTGTTGAAGGAATTCTTCCTTGAGCCTCCTTTGAAACGATGGGGATCCTCACCGGCCGCTGTTCTCCTCCTCGCCTTCCTCCAAGCCCTAGATATCCCTTCAAGGAGGGCCTCCGAGGTAGAAGACATGGTGTGGGAACCCTCAGAGAAGAAGTGGGGGGCTGAAGAAGGCAGGGACTGGTGCAAGGGAAGTAGCTGAGTAGCTAGGCTCTCAGGTGAAAAAAAAAAAAGGTACCGTCCTATCGACAGAATGAAGCCACGAAGGGAGATTAGGGGGTTTAAATAGCCGACGGATCCTAGCGTAGTTATGGCGGCAGGTGTTCCTGGGCCAACTGGTGCGTGCCACACGTCCCGCATGTCCCCCGCACCGCTATCGAGGGTTGATCGTTCACGAATTTTCGTAGCATGACGCTTGGGATCGCATTTCTGACAGGGGTTCCGAAAAGACTCTTCAGGTCGCCTTCACCGGAAAATGGGCTCTGACGTGCACACATTAAATGCCAAAATATCTGGGGGCGGCAGTGCACAAGATGCGAGGGGATGGCTTCGGCTGTGCCCATCTCTCTGTACTTCCTACGTTCGAAATTCAAACTCGAAAGTAGGGGGACTAGTGTTGGGTATAAAATACCCCCAGCCGAAGTCCTCAACAGAATCAACAACTCCGCCAGCAAGGCCGACCTTAAAGGAAGGCTCCGCCCGGACTCCTACGGGAGCCGGACTTCGCCCTCGACTCCAACGACTGCAAAACAGACTGCGTTCGGACTCCTACGGGAGCCGGACTCCGCCGACGACTTCAACAGCAAGGGGACTCCGCCCGGACTCCTACGGGAGCCGGGCTCGGTCCTCAACGTCAACTGCTGGCAAGCTTCGTCCGGACTCCTACGGGAGCCGGACTTTGCCCTCGACTCCAACGGCTGCAAAACAGACTGCGTCCGGACTCCTACGGGAGTCGGACTCCACCGATGACTTCAACAGCAAGGGGACTCCACCCGGACTCCTACGGGAGCCGGGCTCGTCCTCAACGTCAACTGCTGGCAAGCTTCGTCCGGACTCCTACGGGAGCCGGACTTCGCCCTCGACTCCAACGGCTGCAAAACAGACTGCGTCCGGACTCCTACGGGAGCCAGACTCCACCGACGACTTCAACAGCAAGGGGACTCCGCCCGGACTCCTACGGGAGCCGGGCTCGGTCCTCAACGTCAACTGCTGGCAAGCTTCGTCCGGACTCCTACGGGAGCCGGACTTCGCCCTCAACTCCAACGGCTGCAAAACAGACTGCGTCCGAACTCCTACGGGAGCCGGACTCCGTCGACAACTCCGACTACGAGCAGACTCCGCCCAGACTCCTACGGGAGCCAGGCTCCGTCCTCAACGTCAGCTGCTGGTAAACCCCGTCCGGACTCCTACGGGAGCCGGGCCTCACCTTTAACTTTGATTGCAGGAAGACTCCACTCGGATTCCTACAGAGGCCAGACTCCGACCGCTGCCGAGCTTCAGCCGATAGATCTGTGCCCCCTGGCGGCCCTGCTCCACTTCCTACAACGGATCCCGCACTACTCCATCACCCCTGACAGGCCGCAGTAACGGTCGCAGCCCTGCTCCACTCCCTGCGGCGGACCCTGCGCGACCCCATTACTCTCTAACAGGCTGTATCAACGGCCATGATTCTGCTCCGCTCCCTGCGGCAGGTGCTGCGTGGCTCCACTACTCCCTGACAACTAGCGGCAACGGACGCCGCTCCACTACCTGCAACAGGCTCTACGTGGTGAGCTACGGCGATAGCCACGATTCCGCTCCACTACCCTTCGTAATAAATTCCCCCTGACTATGGGCGGCCCACTACCAGACGGTTACAAACGTCGCCATCAATCCGTTACCTCCTCTGCCTATAAAAGGGGAACCCAGATACGTTATTCTATAAGCTCATTTCTTATCTAAAAACTCTGCTGAATTCTCCGTTCGAGCGCTCCATTCTTGTTGAGGCAGAGAACTGACTTGAGCATCGGAGAGTCTTGCCGGAGCAACCCCACCTCCGGTTTAGACTTCCCTTGCGGGTCCCGATGGCGACCGCGGCTTCCCCGACTCCAGCTTCTCTGGCGCAAGCGGATTTTTGCACCAACACGATCAATACTTGATCTTTTTCCTTGATCTTCTTCTTTTCTTCTTCTCTTTTCTTTCTACCCTTGAATTATGCTTCTACCAGTAGGTGGAAACTAGCATGGAGGAATGCCCAACCAGCCTTGGCATCGAGAGAAGGGAGGATGCCCAAAGATGTGGGGGCTGTGTGATGCCAAGGGAGAAGAGAGAGAGAGAGGAAGAGAGGGTGTGGGGGTCTCCAAGGGTAGCATGGGGCTACTAATTTGGATGCTCTAGAGACTTTAGGGGAGGTCTTTTTAAATAGGCATGAGGATTGAATCCTATTCAATCTCATAATATAAGTCCTACTTGCATTAGATTTCCTAATAACTTAAGTTATATAACTTATATTAGGAATCCTATTAGGCGCAAACTCTTGAAGCCCTTGCACCCAATTAAAAACATCCTCTTTTTCTCCCAAGGGATGCCCTATGTCAGATTAAAAGGCTCTCTAATCATAGGATATGCCCAACTTGATCCAATCAAGGTAACGCCCCATAATAACTATCAAGAAAATTAATAAAGAACTTGTACCCTTAATTCATATGTTCCAAAATCTTAGACACCCAACAATTATAGTCAAATAAATCTTATTCATGTAGGTTGTTAGCAGATAATTAAGTTTGAATTATCTTGTTAAATAATAAATTCAAACAAAAAGAAAAATTGGGTCCAATCATATGCTAGCAAGGTTACTTTGAATCCAATCGAATTTTTCTAAATCCAATTGACACTTCATAAGCTAAATAGCTAATTCTAAGCCTAATTCCTTTGTTGTGTGACCCCATATATTCAATTCTATCTGGTAGTGAGATATACAATGATCTCCATCAAAGTATCATTGAAACTCTTTTCAATGGATCGGAATAATTCTACTTTAACTCATTAAGGATTATCGATGCAGAACAACTCTAGTGAGCTCCACTAACCTCTTCCTTCCACCATCTTGGATAAACTATTATTTTAAGAATATGATGTTTTGACTCACAATCACATTGTGGTCTTGTGAAAAATAGAAGTAGTATTTTATGGATTCTTTAGGATACCCTATAAAGCGAGCTATAATAGATCTATCCTCTAATTTATCCATCACTGTCTCTTGACATGGGCCAGACATCTTCAAATCTTAAGATAACTTAGACTCGACTTCTTACTGAACCATATCTCATACAGTATGGTAGGAATAGATTTTGATGGAATCTTATTCAACAGGTGAATTACAGTTAACAAGGTATATCCTCAAAGATATAAGGATAGATCGGTGAAGCTCATCATGGACTTGACTATGTCCACTAGGGTCTTGTTCCTTCTTTTGGATACTCTATTGAGCTGAGGTGTTCCGAGAGGCATCCATTGAGAGACTATGCCATTGTTCTTAAGATATTCCAAAAATTTCTGACTAAAATATTCACCTCCTCGATCAGATCGAAGAACCTTAATGGGTTTACCAGTTTATTTTTCTACCTCATATCTAAATTGCTCGAATCGTTCAAAGACCCCAGATTTGTGCTTCATCAGATATACACATATATGTACTTAGACAAATCATCGATAAAGGTAATGAAGTAGCTATAAGCACCCCTGGCCTGCACATCAAATGGCCCACACACATCAGTGTGTACCAGGGCAAGTAACTCAATGGTCCATTCTCCATATCCTACAAAGGATAACTTGGCCATTTTTCTTCGAAGGCAAAATCCACAAGCTGGATACGACTCTAGGTTAAGAGAGCTAAAGATCCCATCCTTTTCTAGTTTGTTTATCCTAGCCTTTCCAATATGGCTTAGTCTATGGTGCCATAAGTACTTCTGATTAATTTCATCTCTGAATCTCTTTTGGCCTACGGCACTCACTATTTGCTCGTTTAAGTTTATATTCATATCAACATACAAATGATAAAGACTGTCAATTAAAAGACTTTGTGCAACCAATTTATTTCATAAATAAATAGAATAAAAGTATTTATTAAAACTAATTTTAAAACTTTTCTGTACTAGCACAAACATGAAAATTAAATTCTGACTAGCTACAAAAATATAATAACAGTTCTTTAAATCTAATCTAACACCAGACAGTAATCGAAGAGGATAAGTGCTTACAGCCTCTATAGTAATTTTTGTTCTATTGCTGATCTTAAGGATCATATCATCTTTCCTCAACCTCCTACTTTCTATCAGACCCTATATTGAGGTACATATATGAGCACTTGAGCCAGAGTCTAATACCCAACTAGAAATAAAAGAAACTGTAAGGTTAGATTCAATTACGAGCATATCTTCGAAAGGTTTATCATTCTTTTTGATCTTTAAGCTCTTTAGATATTTTGGATAGTTCCTCCCCTAGTAGCCTTCAGTATGATAGTAGAAATATTTTTCCTTTGCTTCGGCCTTTTTAGAAACTTCCTTCTTTGGCCTGTTCTCCTTCTGCTTCTTAACGAATTTAATCTTCTTCTTCCCAGTAGACTTTTTCTTGAAAGATATCCGCTCCACAGCAAGAATAGTGTCTCTTGAACTCTTCAAGGTTCCCTCCGTAGTGACCAATATATTGATCAATTCGGGTATAGTGCAATTGAGCTTATAAAAATTTATAATAAATTGACTATATGAACTCGTAAGGGATTGAAGGATCAGATCCATCTGCAATTCTTTTTGCATTTCTAATCCGAGCTTCTCAAGCTCCTCAATGCCCTTGATCACTATCATACAGTGCTCATGGACTAACTGTCCTTCGTGCATCTTCAGATTGAAGAGTCTTTTAGATACTTTGAAGCACGCTGTACGACTCTGCTCACCATATAACTCTTGCAGGTGAGTGATCATAGCCCTGACAGTAGGCATATGCTCATGCTGGCTTTGCAACTCATTTGATATAGATGCCAGCACATAACATTTAACTGACTGTCTTCATCTGTCTACTTCTCAAAAGTATCCCTTTGCTCAGTAGTAGGACGGTTTGGTAATACTATGGGTTTCTGATCGAGTACATGACCTAACCTTTTAAAGGTCAAAATAATTCTAAGATTTTTGAGCCAGTCTTTGTAATTTATACTAGTCAAACGATTGGTTTCAAAGATGCGAACTAGAGGATTTGAGGCTGACATTGTTTAACTATGAGAGTAGAGATTCAAATTAGATTTTTGTACTTAATTGTTATATTTGCTTCTAGAGACTTTAAGATGCAAACAATGACTCCCATTAATTTATCGAATCCCTCCACTCTCGGGGAAGGAAATAAAAAACCTAACGTGACAAAGGATTCCTAGTGGGTGCTGCGATCCCACCGATGCCATGCACCTGACCTAACAGTTATTGGTAACATGTACACTGATGCGTAGGCAACATTTTACCCATATGCTTCTCTAAGCATATTGTAGTAACTTGGTCTCTAAGTCATGTGGACTCACCAAACAGTTATTGACCACACTCCTTAATTAAGCCCGACTCACCATTCATAAGCAGGTGCAAGGCCGTCATTGGGTCTCTCACCTAACAGTTATTGGGCCCAACCCAATCCTTACCCTGGAGCAACTCTTTGCTAATAGAGTGGTTGCATATTTTTGATGCAACTGAATCACTATGACCAGCTGAGAACAATCAATGCCAGTGGCACACCCGCACATCTACAATGGTGGAAGACCTATGGACTTAATATTTATGGAGAGGTTTAGGTTTAGATCTCATCAAATCAGTCATCATATGACTGATCTAATTGGCATGGACTAAGCCAAACTACTAAGCAACCCAATTTAAGACCCAATCTTCTAAATTGGCCAGGTAAATCGAGATTGGTGGGGGTGCCCACGTTACTTTTCTTAGACACCAATAAATTGGTCGAGTAAGCGAATGAAACCAATTAAATAACTATATCTCAATTACTTGCCTTAGACACCAATAGGTCAATTGGTCCAAACAAGTTAACTCAAGCGAATCGGGCTGAAACCAACGAGCCGAATTAGGTCCTTAGGTTAATCAATTTTATATATGGGACTCAATCAATTTTATCAGCAATAATTGCATAATCATTTAATTTAATTGATCTGAGCCTAATCAATACTTGATTCGATTTGATCAATTACTTAATTGAATTAGATCCATATGACTTAAATCAAAAATTTTAGATGCAATCCTATTATATGATCTAATTTATGATTTTTTTTCTAACCAAAATCCTCATACACAAACACAAATTTTAGATTCTAAAATTAAATTTTAGAACTAAATTCTTTACATGTAAGTAAGTTTTAAGTTATAAAAATAATTTTTAGATTTAATATACAAACATATATTACATAAATCATGTAAAATTTAAAACTAAATAAAATTCAAATCTACTACATAATATCATATATCTCATATACTAATCATGGATCATATCAAAAGTAATTTTATGACCTTAAACATGCAATTACATATCTCATATATGAATTATAAATCAGATCATAAAAAATTTCAGGTTCATGCATGCATCTACATATCATGTGAACATGAACTAGAAACAATTCTAGATCAAAATT
Source organism: Elaeis guineensis (assembly GCF_000442705.2). Taxonomy (NCBI): domain Eukaryota; kingdom Viridiplantae; phylum Streptophyta; class Magnoliopsida; order Arecales; family Arecaceae; genus Elaeis; species Elaeis guineensis. The sequence continues at coordinate 85,535,675 of NC_026000.2, forward strand.
CACATCTATGCATGCTTTGATATATTAACTATATGTCTTAAAATTAAACTCAAAATAAAATACTAGATTCAAAGATTCATCTATACTCATGTATCAAGAAAAAAATCAGATTTTAAAATCTTTTTTAAAACATGTATGACTATTTCAGTAATATGAAATCCGTGGCTCTGATATCATTGTTAGAATTTGAGGTTTGGGGCATGCATGTGTGTTTCAATTTTTTTTTAAAATATCATAGTGAAATATAAGATTAAAATATTTTTAATTTGAATCATACATAAATAAAAATATAAAATTACAAGGATCTAGTTCATGTGCTAAAATTGACGTATGCTGAAATTCAGATTGTGATCAAATCACATACCTGTTTCGCAATCCTTTTCTTCGAATCTGAATCTGAAAGTGAAAATTTTTTTTTCTAGGTGTACAAATATCCGTCCTCTATAGGTATCCACTCAGGATCAGTTTAGAATAGTCCTCTTCTAATTAATTTTTTTTTCTAAAAAAATTCAGCCTGCTAAATCTGAACGAAGCCTAGATTGCGATCAACACTTGATCTCTTTCCTTGATCTTCTTCTTCTCTTCTTCTCTTGCCTTTCTCCCCTTGAATTAGGCTACTACCAATAGGTGAAAACCAGCAAGGAGGAACACCCAACCAGCCTAGGCATGGAGGAGAAGGGAGGATGCCCAAAGATGTGGGGGTGTGTGGGATGCCAAGGGAGAAGAGAGGGAGAGAGGAAGAGAGGGCGTCGGGGTCTCTAAGGGTGGCGTGGGGCTACTGATTTGGATGCTCTAGAGACTTTAGGGAAGGTTCTTTTAAATAGATATGAGGATTAAACCCTATTGAATCTCATAATACAAGTCCTACTTGCATTAGATTTTCTAATAACTTAAGTTATGTAACTTACATTAGAAATCCTATTAGGCACCAACTCTTGGAGCCCTTGCACCCAATTAAACACACCCTCTTTGGCACCCATGGGATTCCCCATATCAAATTAAAAGGCCCTCTAATCATAGGACATGCCCAACTTTATCCAATCAAGGTGGCACCCTATAATAACTATCCAAAAAATTAATAAGGGACTTGCACCCTTAATTTATAAGATTCAAAATCTTAGACACCCAATAATTGGAGTTAAATGAATCTTATTCATATAGATTGTTAGTGGATAATTAAGTTTGAATTATCTTATCAAATAAAAAATTCAAACGGAAAGAGAAATTGGGTCCAACCATGTGCTAACAAGGTTATCTTGAACCCAATCGAATTTCTCTAAACTTAATTGATACTTCATAAGCTCAATAGCTAATTCCAGACCTAATTCTTTTGTTGTATGATCCCATAGATTTAATTCTATTTATACAATGATCTCTATCAAAGTATCATTAAAATCTTTTCATTGAGTTAGAATAATTCCACTCTAACTCGTCAAAGATTGTTGATCCAGAACAATCCTAGTGAGCTCTCACAATCCAACAGTGACACCTAGCAGTATGTAGTGGCAACTTAGTAGAACTAAAATGAACCTCTAGATGTAGTTAATGTATGATTTAGTCCCTCTATCATGAGTCCTGACTTGATGGCAGATCATGGATAAATCATCAAACCTCATCATCAGTCATATGATAGATTCAATCAGCTTAAGTCCAAATGTGATTCTTATGGAAACTCTTTTCCATCAATCACACTACTATGGCCATAGATTCTTAGATTTAGCCTTTCAAATCTCATAGAACTACTCCTCTCTATCGAAATTGAAAGATCTCATCTTGATGTACACCCTACTTCTATAGTGAATCAACTGTCGTCAACATCTACTATAAGGGCTCATTGAGATCCATATTTATATGTCAGTCAAACTCCAGCAACTTCACTATAAGTAGTAGTACAATCTCAGATCAAAAGATTATTTACACAACTACAGTAACGAGACAATCACTGACTATTGAATAGAAATCCAAGTGATCTCTCATATGGTCATGCTTAGTACTAGTTGTTCTCTAACAATTATCCACACTCGTCGCCCAGTATCTCTATATTATAGATCAGAGACTCATCTATCCTGAAAGAAGTGATCTGTGCACCAGTCTATTCGGATCGATCATCATTCTTATGATGATTCTATGATTGAGAGTATTTAAGAATCAAATACGTATCTCTAATTCTCCATACTTTGAGAATATGTATCAAAAACTAATTACATGGACGATTCAAGGACACATCACACTTGAATAAAAAATAAACTTATCTTTTTATTGATCATATCAATGTATTAAGTACAAAATTATATCTTAGAGTTATTACAATATGTCAGTCATATTGGCTTCTAGGACATACATCTAACACATGGATTGAGATAATTCAAGTAACCTTCTAGATCTATCCCTATAGATCTTCATCCCTAGGATATAGGATGCTTCTCCCAAATCTTTCATGGAGAACTGTGATAAAAATCACAACTTTACAATCTGTAAAGTCAGGATGTCATTTCCTAGTAATAGTATGTCATCCACATATAGCACAAGGAAGATGACTACATTATCAAAAGCCCACTTATAGATACAAGGATCTTCTCCATTCCTAATGAAGCCATACATTTTGATCACCTTATCAAAATATATGTTCCAACTCCTAAACGTCGGCTTAAGTCCATAAATAGACCTATTCAACTTGCATACTTTCGACTCATCTATGGATGTGAACCCTTCAGGTTGTATCATATACATCTCTTCTTCCAGCTCTCCATTAAGAAAAGTGATTTTGACATCCATCTGCCAGATCTCATAATCTAAGTGTGCAGTGATAGCAAGCATAATTCAGATAGACTTGGACATTACTACAGGAGAGAATATCTCATCATAGTCAATACCATAATACTGACGGTAACCTTCGGTAGCTAGATGGGCTTTATAGGTCTCTACTTTCTTATCTGCTCCTCTTTTCTTTTTAAAAATTCATTTACACCTTATAGATTTATCCCTTTAAGCAGATCAACTAGTATCCATACACCATTGATCTCCATGGACTCCATCTCAGACTTCATGGCCTCAAGCTATTTCTGAGAGTCGGGCCTTTACATGGCCTCCATATAGGTGATCGGATTCTCATCAAGTTTAATGAAATCATCATCCTGGATCAAGAAATCATAGTATTTATCCAATTGATGTGGTACTCTACCGGATATCCATAATGGTGCCTCTACTGGCTCCGAATTTGATTCTCTAATCAAATCTAATTCTGTGTGTGTTAGTCCTTCCACCTCATGAACTTTATCAAGTTCAATTTTATGGGCATTAGTTCCTTCACTAAGGAACTCCTTTTCTAAAAAGATTATCTGGCTACTAACAAACACCTTTTGCTCTGCAATAAGGTAGAAGTAGTACTCTTTAGTTTTCTTTGAGTACCCTATGAGTAAGCATTTATCGAACTTCAGTCCAAGCTTATTTGTCTTTAAACATTTGACATAAGCTGGACACCCCAAAATCTCAAGGTATGAGAGCACTAGCTTACGCCCAGTCCATATCTCATATGAAGTTTTATCGACAGACTTGCTCAACATCTTATTCAAAATATAGCAAACAGTTTCTAGAGCATATCTTCAAAAGAAGATTGGCAGACTTGCAAAGCCCATCATGGATCGAACTATATCTAACAAGGATCAATTTCTCCTTTCAGACAACCAATTATGTTGTGGTGTTCCAAGAGGGATCCACTGTGAGAGAATCTTATTCTCTTGTAGATATGTCAGAAACTCACTAGTGAGGTATTCACCTCCTCGGTCTGATCGAAGGGTCTTAATACTCTTTTCAATCTATTTCTCTACTTCAGCATAAAATTGTTTGAACATTTTAAATGATTCTAACTTATGCTTCATAAGATAAACATACTCATATCTCGATAGGTCATCTGTAAACATAATGAAGTAGTAATATTCTCATCTGGTATTTATGTTCATTGATTCACATACATCAGTATGTATTACCATGTTAGCCAGGTAAGTGAGATCAGTGGGAGAGATGTACCCTTAACTCACTGGAGATGCATATAGGTGGATAGCTTCCAATTAAAAATTACTTGATTGAATCTGCTAAACTTACCTTAAATACCAACTGGTTAATTAGTTTTGATTTGATCTACTAGAAGATTCAGTCTCAACCACGAAGCCATGATCATGATCCATTTATTAGGGTCAAACACATGGACTTGATCAAACTTCAACTATTAAGATTAATTTAGAGAAATACTGATCTAATCTAATTCAATACTTAATTAGATTTAATCAATTTTTTTACTTGATCCATCTGTGTTTCTAACCCTAGGTCTAACCCATTAGAAGGACCTGATTCAAGCTAACCCATTGTCCATCAATTTATGTGGTATCTTAATGATCGTCAATTCTCAAATCTAGATCATTCAAAGCTTAATTCAAAATTAAGCATGTGAAACATGTGTTTCAGTCTGTATAACTATTCTATCAGAATTTTAGGTAAAGCATATCATATGTTTCAATTTATGAAAATAAATTTTTAAAATATGTTTAATAATTAAATTTATATAGGTATGATCTAAACTTCATACATACATCTCATGCATCATGATCACTTTTAGATCTATATGAATTACATTATATGTAATATGCTATTCAAATCTAAAATAATTTTATGTTTGAATTTTATCTTATTGTAATAAATTATAAATTACTTTAGATCTAATCTAAATATATTTATGATCAAAATAATTCATAAGAATCTGTTAACTTTTCTTCTTCATAAAATCAGATTACAATGACACTCTACATCATAAGAGAATCCATTGAATAGACAAAAGAGAGATTAATCTTTTTAATCTTCTATGATCGAATGGTGATCTCATTAATCCGAGTACTAGACTACTAAGATCTGAAATCTAATTTTATACGCAATCACATCAACATGTAATTATTGATAAAACTATTTTATGTCATGAACATATCCTTGATCTTATCAATTATGTTCTTCATCTAACCCAATTAGATTTGATGTATTATATATATATCATATCAGATTTGAAATAGATCTTATACTAATTATAAAATATTAATTTTAGATTTAATATCATATAGAAAAATAATTAGATGCAAACATGAATACATAAGGAATAAATTTTTGATAAAATCTGTTTTCATGTAGTACTAAATTTCGATAGGATTCAGATCTAAATATCTATCAAAACAGATCCAATTCAGATGTAAAATAAGCTCTACTTCTTAATAAAAATAATAATATTAAAATTTTATTAAAATAAATTTAAAATAGATTTTAATTCACATTATTATTCCATCAAAAATTCAATAACAATAAAATTCTATTATAATAAACTTGTAACAACCTTAATCAATAATTGATTAGGCTCATCTAATCCAATCAAATGTAGATCAAAAATTTAATATAAATAGATATAAATTAGATTTATTGTCTAACATTAAATTCTAATTACATACAATATATAATTAATCCAAAAAATTTTAGATATGCATACATGTATTTCAGCACTGCTCTAATACCAATTGAAGGGAAGAAAAACTATTGCTATTAGGATAAAATTTTCTATTAATCTACATGAATAAGGATAAAATTCTTACCTGATTAGCCATAAAATCAGAGATCAACTCTCTAAAAGTTTAAAACAATCCTTCGTGGATGTCTGGATGTGTAGACCCTCTATTTTGCATATACACCAGACATCACAGGAAAGTGGGATGAACTCTGATCAAATCATTTTTCCAACCCAATCAAATGAGGGAGGAGAGGTACTAGTGTGACACCTCACACTAGCAAGGAGGATGCCCACAAGAGGGCCCACGGCAAGGGAGGAGGGGCAGCACCAAAGGAGAGAGGCCAAGGAGAAGAAGAAGGGCTCCTCTCTTCTCACGCCTCTCTCTCTCTTCTCTCAAACTGATTTGTTTGCTATACATTCATAAGTAGAGACCCTCTCTATTTATAGATGAATCTCATGACCCAATAAGTATAGAATTCTTAACTCAAACATACTTTGAATCAGTCCAATACTCATGAAAGGACTCCTACATGAGATAGTATTACCATCACATATGATAACCACATTGCACCCAATCTCTCACCCAGATGAGATGCCCATAATGAGAAAGCTTCTAGATGTTGGTTGGCCCATAAGAGAGGAGAATTTTAGTATAAGTAGAATTTCTCATATCTCATCCAAAACAGATCCGATTCAAAGCTGGTTCGAAATAATTTCAAAAGGTTGTCAATCCCAAACTCTTTAGGATTTTTATACCAAGTATAACTTAAATTTTGAACCTAATTAAGTCTAATTAATTTAGATCTAATCTAAAATTAATCAGTACTTAAATCCAATCTTTTATATACTCTATAGATCATAGATCAGAAAGTATTTATCTCCAGAATCGAATCTGAATCTCATGTGTAGTGCTAGCTAGATATAGTCAACTCTTCAATCCTATTTGACCCATAACTTAATTCTCCATCAAGTTAACTTATATGTTTAATCAAGTCAAGTACTTCCAAATTGAACACATAAACGTAGGAAATATTTTCTTACAGTGTCTTGCTTGTGTGTATGACTCCATATGTTCAAACACTAAGCCAGTAGCACAGGAACGATTCTTGCAGTAATAAAAATACTATTAGTAATGGTTTTTGATATCCAGATAGGTCAAATTATCATAAAAAAATATTTTAGAATCCATACACATGGTTACCACATAATTCATTCTTTTAACCTGAATGCTCTAGGATGGTCTCAAGTTAACTGTCAACCATGATTACTTCATCTACATTGTATTTCAACCTTTTAAATCCATCTCATGAATTATCCTGGCCAAGACTGTACTAAATTGAAATACAGCGATACATTAACTCCAATAATCTGGAGGGGTCAATTCCATCTTGATCCATACACAGACTTTGTAAGTACTTGACTGTACCTAGTAGCCTTCCATCACTGCATTAGAAATTCAGATAGTCTGGCACCAAAGCACAGTGAGTTACTTGATAGCTCTGGTCTAAACGATACTTATACCCATGTGCTTCACGAGTAGCTCTTGATAGCAGAACGCTCAGTAGGCGAGTGCCTGTTCAGTGATAATGTAGTCCTATATCTCACCTGTATGCCATACCAGTGTCACCATACTCTTTAGTTAAGAGGACAACCAATCCATATAGCACACAATGACCTCCACTCAATAAATATCATCATCCTGTAATGACGTATCATTTTGGTTACTGTTGGTGCAGAATTCTGCTGACACCGGAGAAGCTGGAGTCGAGGGGATCGCACCCGCCATCGGGACCTGCAAGGAAAGTCTAAACTGGAGTTGGGGGTGCTCTGGCAAGACCCTCTGACGCTCAAGTCAGTACTCTGCCTCAACAGAAATGGAGCACTCAAATGAGATTTTAGCATAGTTTCGAGATAGAGTTTTGAGCTTAGAGATGAACATATCTAGGGGTTCCTTTTTATAGACGGAGAGTGTAACTGATTGACAGCGACATCTGTAACTGTCTGGTAGTGGGCCGTTCAGGGCCACCGGAGTTTGTTACGGAGAGTAGTGGCGTCAGGGGGCCGTTCAGGGCCACGTGGAGTTTGTTATGGAGAGTGGAGTGGTGTCCGTTGTTGCGACTTGCCAGAGAGTGGTGGGGCCATGTGGGATCTGTTACAGAGAGTAGAGTGGGGTAGTGGCCACTGTCGCGACTTGCCAGAGAGTTTGGGCCCGAAGGCTAAAGCTCGGTTGAGAGTCTGATGGAGCAGAATAGTTCTCTATCTCTGCAATCTAAGAGAAGCTCGGATGTTTCTAAGGTTGCTAATGAGTCTACTATTGTCGGGTGCCTTGGGCGCTGATGCTGCAGGTGGAAGTCATCTGCTATAGAAGCTCGGACGGGGACTTTCTGTTGGAGAAGTCCGATAAGAGTCTGATTGCTAGAGGAGTCCATCTAGAATTTTTCTGATGTAGAAGCTCATCTGAGGACCGTCCGTCGGAGAGGGCTGGTTTCATGAGGAATCCGATAGTGGGTCGACCGACAATGGAGTTTGGATGGTGTTGTGGAGGTTCATCCGCTGGAGGAGTCTTGGGGACCTTGTGGAAGGTCGAACATTGGAGGAGTCTGAGATTCAATTCTGTCGTAGAAGTTCGGAAGGGGTCTGGCTCTTGTAGGAGTCTGGACAAGGTCCGCTTATTGTAGAAGCTCGGACAAAGATCAGTTGCCGTGAAAGCTCGGATGGAGACTTCTTATTGTAGAAGTCCCACTGCTAGAGAAGCTCGATCATTGATGAAGTCTGGAAGAAGTTCGGAGTAGAGATCCGACTGGTGAAGCCTGTCCGTCGTAGAAGTTCATCCGGGATTCATCCACTGTAGAAGTTCGGATGGAGTCTGGCTCTTGTAGGAGCTCGGATGAAATCTAGAAGGCGATCGACTGCCGTAGAAATTTGGATGGAGTCTTGTTATTGTAGAAGTCCTGTTTGGGGAAGCTCGGACATTGACGAAGTCCGAAAGAAGTTCGGAGTAGAGTTGTTCATGGCTGGAAGAAGTTTGGAAGAGATTCGGAGAATAGTCAATCACTGTAGAAAATCAGCTGATAGTAAAGCTCAGAAAGCATTTGGAGCAGCCCAATAGATGAATGGAGGAGCTCATTATCGGAGAAGTTCAGATGGTATTATGGAAGCTCAGATGGTTGAGAAAGTTCAGAAAGATGCCACACAAGGTCAGAAGCTGGAAGAGCCCTGGAAGGATCGACCTTTTACGAACTTCGATTGGGGGTATTTTATACCCAACACCCGTCTCCCTACTTTCGAGTTCGGGTTCCGAATGAAGTACAGAAAAATTTTCACAGCCGAAGTTGCCTCCCTCGATTTTCGTACTCGATTGTTTCCAGATATTTTGACATTTGGCGCACTGGCATCAAAGCCTTTTCAAATCGAGGCGATCCGAAAAGATTTTTTCGAGATTTCCACTAGAGCATTGCTCTAGGTATGGCACAATAATGATTCTATCAGTTGTCAGCCGCCTTTAGCCGCTTGCCATGATGAGTGGGCCATGCGACGGTTACAGATCGGCCAGAGAAAATCTACGATCATTATTGCGTAGGACCCCATCACCTATTTAAACCCGCCCCCCTCCTTAAGGGATCCCACTTTGCCTGGAAGTTTCTTCGATCCCTCCTTCCTGAGAGTTTTGTTCTTCCCCAGCGTCCTTCTCGGCCTTAGGCGTTCTTCGAGTCGTCCCCATCTCTGCATCTCTGCATTCTTCGGACCAGCCTAGGTTAGTTCCAGAACTCGCCCCCCCCCTTTTTTTTTCTTGCTGTTTTTCTTCTGTTTTTCCTCCTTTACATTCCACCTATTCGGTTTTCCACGAGCATCCCGTTTCTTATTTTTTCTATTTTTTTAGGGATTTTTAGGATTTTCACTTGATTCAAAATATCCTCCAATACTTCTTCCTCTAACAGTTCTAGGAGTTCGTCCATTCCAGCCTCCCAAAATTTTAGTTCTGTAGATGAACCTTGTCCGGTCTTTGTACCAGACACCATCCCCAGCTCTCTAACTCTGGAGGAACTCTCACTGATTAGGATTCAGTATGGGGTTCCTCCAGAGTATGAACTGGAGCTTCCCGGACTAAACTGATCGGGCTAGCACTCCTTCCCCTGGCTGCTTCTATTTATACCAAGAAGCTTTTCGCGTCGGGCTTTGACTATCGCTTCCACCTTTTGTTATTGCTCTCTTTCACTTCTTAAACATTTATTTAGTTTCTGTAGCACCGAACTCCTTTAGATTTCTGATAGGATTTCTTTCCCTCTGTAGTTTAGCTGAAGTTTGGCCGACCCTTTCTTTGTTTAGGAATTTCTATACCTTCAAGTGTCATCCCTCGGTAATAAGACTGGTGGTACTTCTCTCCTCAATTCGATAGAAAGGGGTTGCTGAAAGGTGTCCCCTTTTCTATCCACAACTGGAAGGAGAGGTACTTCTACGTCTGATGCCCGACCTTGGAGCTAGGGTTGCCCTCCTAGGGCTCCCCGAGGGATTCCGTCCGCCAGGCTTCTAGCCTAGATCAGGATGACCTTGAAGCCTCCAATAAACTCGAGGCTTATCCAGCCCCTCTTCTCTCCAACCTCCCGAAGGAACAACTCTTGTTTAACGTCAGTCTAAGCCCTCTCAACCCCGTCGGTATTGTTATATATATATATATATATATATATATATATATATATATATATATATATATATATTTGTCATTCGCTGCTTCCCCTTTCTTCTTGTTCTTTTGTTAAGCTGTGTCGATCCTCATTCACTGCAGATATGGATGCTGACACAGCTCGAATGCTAGCCCAGGGTCTCAAGACCCACAAAAGGAAAGGCGCAGTATCCTCGGGGGTGGTGAAAAGGGCAAGGGCAGAAGAGACCAGCTCGGCCGCACCTATCCAGGTGGCCATTGCCGTCGACTCTCCCTCCTATGTCAAGCTCGCAGTCCCCTGGGCCTCTTCAAGGAGCCCCCCGGTCGAGGTTCCCGCTCTAGAGGACTGGCCCGAAGAGGCACCGGGGGCCGAACGGAGAAGGAGAAAGAAGACATTGGCCCGCAAGAGCTGCAGCAGCAGGGCTGCCATCGAGGGGGCCGATGGCACCGAAGAAAATCCCAGGGAAAATTCCTTCAATAATAGGGATCTAATAAAGAGATTGGTCGATGGGTGCCTGCCCGAGGTCGTCCACAGGATTGTTCACACCGATCCTGAGCAGTGGATCTGGGACTCTCTGGGGTCCTTTCTTGAGGTAGGTCAATTTACTCCTTTCTTCTTCTCGCATCTTTGCTTAGCTTATTCCTCAGCTTTTATATTGACTCCCTGGCCACTCTTGTAGACTAGACACCAGCTCATCACCAACATCGAGGCGATGAACAATACTAAGAAGGAGGCCGCTCGGTGGAGGAAGGTCGCCTGGCCGAGGCCGCCAACCTCAAGGAGAAGATTGCCGAAGTCGTGAGTCTCCAAGAGGTGTTGCAGAAGGAGGGGCAGACCTTGGCAGACTTGAGGGCCACCTTGGAGGAGGAGAGGCCGAGGTTGTTAGGAATAGTGTCCCAAAGTCAATCGTCAGCCTATTGACGGTTGTGCTCATTTTTTGTATTTGTACATGAATTATGAATTAATAAAAATTATTTTGATATTTTTCATCACAAAATATTTCATCTTCTAATGAACTCTTATGTTGTGGTGAAGTCGTTAGGACTATTTAGACTTGACAAAGGAGGATTTATTGTTTAGTCCTTAAATCTGTTCGCGACCAAATAATACGTTGTTACCAAGGACGACAACGTTTATCAAGTATAGGTCATTGTGTGCTATAAAGGTTGGTTGTCCTCTTAACCAATGAGTGTGGAGACACTGGTATGGCATACAGGTGAGATGTAAGGGTACATCTGCACTGAACGTGACCAACTCTGGAGCTATTTCTGCTGTCAAGATTTACTCCGATGGAATATGGGTATAAATGTCCCTCCGACCTGAGACCGCCACGGTGACTTGCAAGCAACTCACTGCACTTAGGCACTGGACTACCTGAATTTCTAATTCAGTGACAGAAGGCTGCTGGGTGTAGCCAAATACTTGACTTGTCGGTGCATGTGTCAAGATGGGATTGACCACTCCAGTTCAGGAGCTGTGTACAGTCGTATTTCAATTTAGCAAAACTTGGCCAGGGTAGTCTTTGTGAGGAGTCACAGGACTGTTTGAGTTGAGCACGATTCGGATGATCTGATCAGGGTTGACAGTTTAACCTTGAGTCATCCTAAACACAGAGGTCAAAAGGATGAATTATACAGTAACCATATTCACGTAGGTTCTGAGTGTTGCGATTGTGACCATTCAACCTATCCAGTCATCAGGTACCATTGCTAGATGGTCACTTCGATTAGTATAGGAATTGGTTCCTATGCTACCGGCTTAGGTTCGAACCTGCGGGATCACACACATTAGAGGTTCTTATCTGATCTGATGGCTGATGTAGAATCCTACATATTTGAGACTCAATGATCGAGAATTAGGATTCTCTGATCATGAGTTTCACACATTATGGGTACCGAGGTCAAGAGTCCCACTGGTTGAGATTTTTCGATCTGGTTTACATATCGATGAATTCTGATGCCTGATTGCCCATCGAATTTGGACTCAGTATTTATGAGAGGTTTAATTAGTGATTTGATCACTAATTAACTCAATTTGATTGAGTAATTATTTTTAGATCAAGTCCAATTGAATTGGATTCAGTTGGGTTTGACCCGATTAGGTTAAGAGTTGACCTAATCGTCGAGATGGTTTGGTCTCTGATTTGATCAGGGGTTGAGCTTAGTCAATTCCTGATTTGATTAGAATTTTATTGAGCCTAATTAAGTTGGATTTAAATTAGTCTAATTAGACCTAACTTATTTGGTTCAATTAGGTTGGTTTAAATAATTAAACCACCTTGACCCAATCTTTATGCGCCACCTCACTTCCATTGCACCCATTTGGATTCATGAGAAAGAACTTCTCATGAATTTTTTTCTCACACCAAGCCCTATCCACGTTCCACTTTAATGTGCCAAATGGATGGATAAGGATGATTGGTTGGCCATTCAAATTAAAAATAAAGTTTGAATTTGAATGGGCAATCAATCTTTGCACCTTATCCTTTTTTTTATGCTCTATTTATTACATGAGAAAAGGTTTCTCATGAAATCACTCCATACACAATTTAAGCCATGCCTCATGCCTTTAGTGGATAAGGGATGAGTTGGTGTCCATTTAAATTCAAAATTTAATTTGAATTCAAATGTATAATTACTCATCTTTATCCTTTCTTTTGGATAAGACGTTTGACGTTATTATAAAAGGAGGAGAAGAGTGGGGCATGTAAGAAAAAGTTTTTTGAAGAAAAATTCTGGGGCGTGAGAAGTCTTGTGCGTGAGAAGGAAGTCCATATCCTTCCAAGAGAAAAAGAAAGGAAAGAAAGAATAGTGGGTGCAAGGTTTCTGGTGAGTTTCCTAGAGTTTTAGCCTGAGGTTCGGAAAGTGAGAAAGTGAGCTACGAGTGTCATGAGCCCACAAAATCTTAGCAAGATCTTTAACATCCTCTCAAGCACGTCTGTTGATGATCCAGAGCATCCGAAGAATCGATAGACATCGATCGAAGGAGTTCGATCAGCATCCACCGTCAAAAGGGCTCTACAACGAGCTAGCACTCGTGAGGAGTCGATCAGACCGGGAGCTTCATGTGGATGATCCACAGAGGCCAGACACACTGTGTGGCTGTATCACGATGATCAGACTCTCCCGACGGTGATCAGATTGTAGCAATCTACTATCCGCACAAAGGTATTGTGTTCTGAACACATTACAGTAAAGTGTTTACTGTTCGAATTTAAATTTCAAATTTAAATGAATGCATGCTATATATCATATTTAGATCCTACTGTAGGATAAATTCATGTTAATTAATTAGATTAATTAATATCTTTCCACTGTAAAATCATAATTTTGAAAAAGTTTTAAAATTACCATTTTACCCCGGCACTGAATTTTCTCCACAAATGGTATCAGAGCGGGTTCTTAGATATGATATATATATTTGCATGCGTAGATTAAGTTGTAATCTAAAAGTTTAAATTTGAAATTTAAAATTTAAAATTTAAATTTTGAATTTTGAAATTTGAAATTCAAAATTCAAAATTCAAAAATTTGAAATTCAAAATTTGAAATTTGAAATTTGGATGAAATTTCAAATTTGAAATTCAAAATTTAAAATTCAAAATTTGAAATTCAAAATTTTGAAATTTGTTTGAAATTTGAAATTCAAAATTTAAAATTTGAAATTTAAAATTTAAATTTTGAAATTGGTATATTTATACTTGATCTAAGTAGCAAGTAATCGAATTGGGTTGGTTGCCATGGCCATCCGATCATAGGAGAAAAGTAGGGTTTAAAGGCCCTCTCTTCTCATTCGATGAGATCTCCTATGGCGGTAGGGGTGCCACTGCAATTATATCCCATGCAGATGAAGCAGCGAAAGGAATTAATTATAAAGGTTCAATTGTGAAATTTATCATGAATGTGTTAGATTAGATCTAAAGGAATATTCATGATTTATTTTGATTGAGTTATTTTCTGTTATGTAATTAGCAATAGGATTGCTATTTATGAAATGTGCTGATCTATCTGTGAAATGAGTCAACATATTTGGTGAACAAAAAATAAAACCTTTCAAATTTGAAAATTATTTTCAAAATGCCAAACCCTGACCCAACAGCCCAAATACTTAATTAAAAGAATTAAGAGTTGTCTAATAGGTCTATAATTGTGAATTAAGACCTAAGATAATTGCATAAACTTGTGGGTCAATGGGTTAGATGGATTAGGTCCAAAAATGGGTTAAACCTAAGGTTAGCTTAAAGAAATAGACTAAATTAGAGTAATTGGTCAAATCTAATCAAAAGTTGAATTAGATTAGGTCAAGGATACTCTAGACTCAACTCCAATAGTTGTAGTTGAATGGGTCCATGTCTTTAACTAGACCAAGATGGACTTAATTCATGGCTACGCGGTGGAACCCTATTTAATAAGTTGATCAAATTAAAACTAATGAACCGGTTGGTGTCTAAGGTAAGTTTGGCATTTTGACTAGTGGTTTTTAAGCGGGAGCTACTCGCAGTGATTCGATCTCTGACGAGTTAATGGCTTATCCCCACCACTGATCTCACTTACCTGGCCAACCTAGTGAATTAGGTTTTGATTAGATCACTTGGTGATTAAGGCTCACCCATGTCATTAGGTAAATCAGTTTGACTGATTTAGATGCTCCTAATGCTAGCTTTAATTAAATCCTTTTTTAATCTGACTTGGTGAAGTCAGTGGGAGGATTGAAATTGGCTGGATATTTTCTTCTCATCTATCCTTTAATAAAATCCTCAAAAATTATTAGATCCCTAAAAATGATTAAGTTATATTGATAACTAAGTCATAGCCTCCCATTAAGTGAGTGATAATGAGTCCATTAAGTGAGTGATAATCATTGGAGGCCCAAAGGCCTGGTGCTTATTGACTAATGGAATTATCATTCATAATATGATAATTTGGTTTGAGTCTTTTTGATGGTGGTCAGGTTGGCCGGCCAAAGTCAGGCCTGATCATTTATTGGTCCGATTCACCAAATCAAATCATGTTAATGGTTGGACCTAACCGATCTTTTTAGTGGAGGCCAAAGCCTACTGATTAGGTTTTGGGGCAAAATCAATTACTGGAAGTTGTTTAGAGAAACAACTAGTTATGAACCTACCCATAGATGCACATGGATTGACCAACCAAAGTTGGGCTCGTGTGTAGTCTGTGTAGATTCTAATACCCACTAAGGAATTAAAGTAATTCCTCGAATTGGCGGTTGAGGCTCCCAGTTCATAAACATATTGGGAGAAACTTTAGACTAAAGTCCAAGTCTTTAGTATTTATAATTTATGTACTAATAGAGGTCTGATTTTCCTTTATGCAGCTATGGCCACTACCCTGTCCCTCCGGTCATTGTTAGATAATGACAAGCTCATGGGACCTAATTTCGATAGCTGGTATCAAAAATTAAAAATCATCCTTGAGCATGAGCAGATTCTTTATGTAGTAATAGATCCGGCACCTGAGGAGCCAGCCCCGAATGTTAGAGGGACAGTCCGAGACACTTATCAGAAGTGGCTCAATGACCGCACCACCGTTCGGTGCATTATGCTAGCGACAATGAATGATGAGTTCAGCCACAGGTTCGAGAACGCCCAGCCACAGGAGATGCTTCAAATGTTGAACGACTCCTTTGGCACACCTGACGACATTGAAAGGCACAAAACTAGTTATGCCATTTTCAATGCTCGGATGAGGATGGAGCCTCAATCACTGATCATGTACTGTACATGATCGAAATGATTGAGCGCCTAACTAAAGTGGGCTTTCCCCTGCACGAGCAGCTCGGTAAGGATGCGATCCTTAATTCATTGCCCAAGTCCTTCCTCCCCTTCTTTACTCATTTTTGGATGACAAAGCCTGCAGTGAACTACCATGATTTGTTGGGGTTGCTGCAGAACTTTGAGAAAGATCACCAGCTCCATAAGGAGTCGGTGAATGTTGTGGGAGGGTCTTCTTCTGATCGTCGACCCTTTAAGAAAGGGAAGAAGAAGAACAAGAAGAAGAAGAATAAGAAGGTGCAGCTGCATGCTGGGACATCTGCATAAGGTCAGACCAAGAAGTGCAGCCCGACCAGAGCCAGGTAGAGTGCTTCTTTTGCAAGAAGCAGGGGCACTGGAAGAGGAACTGTCCTCTATACATTGCTTTCCTAGACCCGAACAGGCCGAAGAAGAAGCAAGGTACTTATATGATAACACCTTGCAACTTTTTCATTTGTGATACTACTGCCTGGATATTAGATACCGGAAGCCCTTATCATATTTACAATTCGATGCAGGGTCTGCAGGTCAGTAGAAGATTTGATGAAGGTGAGAGATTTCTGAATGTTGGAGATAGAAGCAAAGTGCCAGTTCTAGCATTAGGAATCATGAACCTTGTAATCAATTCTCGAAACATAATTCTGAGTGAATGTCACTATTGTCCAAGCTTTTTATTAAATATTATTTCTGTAGGCCTTTTGGCCATGAATGGTTATCAATTTTTAATAAAAAGAAATGTTTGCAATATCATTTTGAATGGTGTTACAATGTTTGTTGGACAACTTAATAATGGAATTTACTTTCTATCACAACCTGTGGTTCAAACCTACGGTAAATATCCTAGAATAGATAATGTGTTAAAGTCTACCTTTGGCACTGTAGGCTAGGTCATATCAATAAGAACAGGATAAACAGGTTGGCTCAAGAAGGAATTCTTGAAGTAGGTGATTGTGAATCACTTCCAACTTGTGAGTCCTGTCTTCTTAGTAAAATGACCAAATCACCTTTTACTGGAAAAGGTGAGTGAGCCAGTGAACTCTTGGGTTTGGTACATTCTGATGTATATGGACCCATGAGCTCGAGTGCAAGAGATGGATTTTTCTACTTCATATAACCTTCACAGACGACCTATTGAGGTATAGGTATGTCTATTTAATGAAGCATAAATCGGAGTCATTTGAAATGTTTAAACTATTCGAAATGAGGTAGAAAAATAAACTGAAAAGTGTATTAAAACTCTTCGATCTGATCGAGGAGGTGAATACCTTTCCAATAATTTTCTGACATATCTTGGGGAGAATGGGATTCTCTCTCAGTGGACTCTTCCTAGAACACCACAACATAATGGTGTATCTGAAAGGAGGAATCGGACCTTGTTGGACATGGTTCGATCCATGATGGGGTTTGCTGGTCTGCCGATCTCCCTTGGAGATATGCGCTCAAATCGGCTTGTTACCTTCTAAATAGGTTCCGAGTAAGTCTGTAACCAAAATGCCATATGAGATATGGATAGGACGTAAGCCAATACTCTCGCACCTTAGGGTTTGGGGGTGTCCGGCTTATATTAAACGTTTAATTTCGGACAAGCTTGGACCTAGATCTGATAAGTGTAATTTTATAGGGTACCCAAAAGAGACCAAAGGGTATTACTTCTACCTAGCTGATGAGCAAAAAGTGTTTGTCAGCCTTAAGGCAATCTTTTTGGAAAAGGAGTTCCTTGGTGAAGGGACTGTTGCCTCTAAGGTCAAACTTGACGAAGTTCGACAGGTGGAAAAACCGACACAAGTTGCTGAACCTGAATCGGATTTGATTAGATCAGATCTGAGCCCATTGTTCAAGCACCCTTAAGGCGATCTGGTAGAGTACCACGTCAACTGGACAGATACTATTGTTTCTTGGTCCGGGATGGTGATCCTATCGAACTTGATGAAAATGATGAGGATCTGATCACCTACATGGATGCAATGCAGAGACTCGACTCTGAGAAATGGCTCGAGGCCATGAAATCGAAATGGAGTCCATGAAGGTCAATGATGTGTGGACATTGGTTGACCCACCCGAAGGAGTAAAACCCATAGGGTGTAGTGGGTCTTCAAGAGGAAGAGAGGCACAGACGGAAAGGTGGAAACCTATAAAGCCCGTCTGGTTGCCAAGGGATATCGTCAACATTATGGTATAGACTATGACGAGACATTTTCTCCTGTGGCAATGCTCAAATCTATTCGGATTATGCTTGCGATAGCTGCCCTTCTGGACTATGAAATCTGGCAGATGGATGTGAAGACAGCTTTCCTAAATGGAGAGCTGGATGAAGAGGTGTATATGATACAACCTGAAGGATTCACATCCACAGATGAGTTAAGGTGTGCAGGCTACAGAGGTCCATTTATGGACTTAAGCAGGCATCACGGAGTTGGAACATACGTTTTGATAAGACGATCAAGACGTATGGCTTCGTTAAGAACGGAGAAGAGCCATGCATTTATAAGTGGGCTAATGGTCCAGTAGTAGTATTTCTTGTATTGTATGTGGATGACATTCTCTTAATCGGAAATGATGTCCCTGCATTACAGGAATAAAGATTTGGCTGTCGTCACAGTTCTCCATGAAGGATCTGGAGAAGCTTCCTACATCCTAGGGATGAGGATCTATAGGGATAGATCTAAAAGGTTGCTTGGTTTATCTCAGTCCACGTACATTGATACTATGCTGAAGAGGTTCAGCATGGAGAATTCCAAGAAAGGCTATCTTCCGATAGGCCATGGAATTTCTCTCTCGAAGAGGGATTGTCCGACAACACCTCAAGAGAGAGAGCGTATGGGTAGGATTCCATATGCTTCGACAGTGGGATCTATCATGTACGCCATGACATGTACACGACCAGATGTGGCATACTCACTAGGGTAGTGAGTAGATACCAATCTGATCCAGGGAGAATCACTGGAAGGTTGTTAAAACCATCCTGAAGTATTTAAGAAATACTAAGGACCAGTGGCTTGTTTATGGTGAATCGACTTGAGACTTATAGGGTTTACAGACTCTAGTTTCAGTCTGATCATGATGACAGCAAAAGTGTGTCGGGATTTATTTTTACCCTTAATGGTGGGCTATCTGCTGGAAAAGTTCCAAGCAGCACACAGTGGCTGATTCAGTTTGCGAGGTGGAGTATGTCGCTGCATCAGATGCTGCCAAAGAAGTGGTGTGGCTGAGAAAATTCATCACGAGCTCGGAGTAGCACCCTCTCTTGTTGGTCCAGTTCTGCTCTACTGTGACAGCTCTGAGCCATTGCTCAGGCAAAGGAACCAAAGGCACACCAGCGGACGAAGCATATTCTGCCGCTACCATCTCATCGAAAATTATGGATCGAGGTGACGTCGATCTTCAGAAGATCGATGGAAAGGAGAACCTGGCTGACCCATTCACTAAAGCCATTGCGGTGAAGGAGTTCGACAACTACAAGTCGAAGATGGGTATTAGATACTGCACCGATTGGCTTTAGGCCAAGTGGGAGATTGTTGGAATAGTGTCCCAAAGCCAATCATCAGCCTGTTGATGGTTGTGCTCATTTTTGTATTTGTATATGAATTATGAATTAATAAAAATTATTTTGGTATTTTTCATCACAAAATATTTCATCTTCTAATGAACTCCTATGTTGTGGTGAAGTCCTTAGGACTATTTAGACTCGACAAAGGAGGATTTGTCGTTTAGTCCTTAAATCTGTTCGCGACCAAATGATACGTTGTTACCAAGGACGATAACATTTATCAAGCATAGGTCGTTGTGTGCCATATAGTTGGTTGTCCTCTTAACCAATGAGTGTGGAGACACTGGTATGGCATACAGGTGAGATGTAAGGGTACATCTGCACTGAACGTGACCGACTCTGAGCTATTTCTACTGTCAAGATTTGCTCGATGGAATATGGGTATAAATGTCCCTCCGACCTGAGACCGCCACGGTGACTTGCAAGCAACTCACTGCACTTAGGCACTGGACTACCTGAATTTCTAATTTAGTGATGGAAGGCTGCTGGGTGTAGTCAAGTACTTGACTTGTCGGTGCGTGTGTCAAGATGGGATTGACCACTCCAGTTTAGGAGCTGTGTACAGTCGTATTTCAATTTAGCAAAACCTTGGCCAGGGTAGTCTTGTGAGGAGTCACAGGACTGTTTGAGTTGAGCACGATTCGGATGATCTGATCAGGGTTGACAGTTTAACCCTGAGTCATCCTAAACACAGGGTCAAAAGGATGAATTATACAGTAACATATTCATGTAGGTTTGAGTGTTGCGATTGTGACTCTTCGACCTATCCGATCGGGTACCATTGCTAGATGGTCACTTCGATTAGTACAGGAATTGGTTCCTGTGCTACCGGCTTAGGTTCGAACCTGCGGGGTCACACACATTAGAGTTCTATCTGATCTGATGGCTGATGTAGAATCCTACATGTTTGGACTCAGTGATCGAGAATCAGATTCTCTGATCATGAGTTCCACACATTATGGGTACCGGGTCAAGAGTCCCACTGGTTGGGATTTTTCGATCAGGTTACATATCGATGAATTCTGATGCCTGATTGCCCATCGATTTGGACTCAGTATTTATGAGAGGTTTAATTAGTGATTTGATCACTAATTAACTCAATTTGATTGAGTAATTATTTTTGGATCAAGTCCAATTGAATTGATTCAGTTGGGTTTGACCCGATTAGGTTAAGAGTTGACCTAATCGTCGAGATGGTTTGGTCCCTGATTTGATCAGGGTTGGGCTTAGTCAATTCCTGATTTGATTAGGATTTTATTGAGCCTAATTAAGCTAATTAAGTTGGTTTAAATTAGTCTAATTGGACCTAACTTATTTGGTTCAATTAGGTTGGTTTAAATAATTAAACCACCTTGACCCAATCTCCATGCGCCACCTCACTTCCATTGCACCCATTTGAATTCATGAGAAGGAACTTCTCATGAATTTTTTCTCACGCCAAGCCCTCTCCATGCCCCACTTTAATGTGCCAAATGAATGGATAAGGATGATTGGTTGGCCATTCAAATTCAAAATAAAGTTTGAATTTGAATGGGCAATCAATCTTTGCACCTTATCCCTTTTTTTACGCCCTATTTATTACATGAGAAAAGTTTCTCATGAAATCACTCCATGCACAATTTAAGCCATGCCTCATGCCTTTAGTGGATAAGGGATGAGTTGGTGTCCATTTGAATTCAAAATTTGATTTGAATTCAAATGTGCAATTACTCATCTTTATCCTTTCTTTTGGATAAGACGTTTGACGTTGTTATAAAAGGAGGAGAAGAGTGGGGCATGCAAGAAGAAGATTTTTGAAGAAAAATTTTGGGGCGTGAGAAGTCTTGTGCATGAGAAGGAAGTCCATATCCTTCCAAGAGAAAAAAAAGAAAAGAAAGAAAAGTGGGTGCAAGGTTTTCGTGAGTTCCTAGAGTTTTAGCCTGGGTTCGGAAAGTGAGAAAGTGAGCTACGAGTGTCGTGAGCCCACAAAATCTCAGGAAGATCTTAACATCCTCTCAAGCATGTCTGTTGATGATTCGAGCATCCGAAGAATCGACAGACATCGATCGAAGAAGTTCGATCAGCATCACCGTCAAAAGGGCTCTACAACGAGCTAGCACTCGTGAGGAGTCGATCAGATCGGAGCTTCATGTGGATGATCCATAGAGGTCAGACATACTTGTGGCTGCATCACGATGATCAGACTCTTCCGAGGTGATCAGATTGCGGCGATCTACTACCGCACAAAGGTATTGTGTTCTGAACACATTACAGTAAAGTGTTTACTGTTCGAATTTGAATTTCAAATTTAAATGATGCATGCTATATATCATATTTAGATCCTAGTGTAGGATAAATTTATTTTAATTAATTAGATTAATTAATAATTTTACTGTAAAATTATGATTTTGAAAAAGTTTTAAAATTACCATTTTATCCCTGCACTGAATTATCCCCACAGAGGTCTC
>NC_026000.2:85557738-85653367 GCF_000442705.2 Elaeis guineensis
AAGGACTCCTACATGAGATAGTATTACCATCACATATGATAACCACATTGCACCCAATCTCTTACCCAGATGAGATGCCCACAATGAGAAAGCTTCTAGATGTTGGTTGGCCCATAAGAGAGGAGAATTTTAGTATAAGTAGAATTCTCATATCTCATCCAAAACAGATCCGATTCAAAGCTGGTTCGAAATAATTTCAAAAGGTTGTCAATCCAAACTCTTTAAGATTTTTATACCAAGTCTAACTTAAATTTTGAACCTAATTAAGTCTAATTAATTTAGATCTAATCTAAAATTAATCAGTACTTAAATCCAATCTTTTATATACTCTATAGATCATAGATCATAGATCAGAAAGTATTTATCTCTAGAATCGAATCTGAATCTCATGTGTAGTGCTAGCTAGATATAGTCAACTCTTCAATCCTATTTGACCCATAACTTAATTCTCAATCAAGTTAACTTATATGTTTAATCAAGTCAAGTACTTCCAAATTGAACACATAAACGTAGGCAAATATTTTCTTACAGTGTCTTGCTTGTGTGTATGACTCCATATGTTCAAACACTAAGCCAGTAGCACAGGAACCGATTCCTACAGTAATAAAAATACTAATAGTAATGGTTTTCGATATCCAGATAGGTCAAATTATTATAAAAAAATATTTTAGAATCCATACACATGGTTACCACATAATTCATTCTTTTAACCTGAATGCTCTAGGATGGTCTCAGTTAACTATCAACCATGATTACTTCATCTACATTGTATTTCAACCTTTTAAATCATCTCATGAATTATCCTGGCCAAGACTTTACTAAATTGAAATACAATGATACATTAACTCCAATAATCTGGAGGGGTCAATTCCATCTTGATCCATACACAGACTTTGTAAGTACTTGACTGTACCTAGTAGTTAGCCTTCCATCACTGCATAAGAAATTCAGATAGTCTGGCACCAAAGCATAGTGAGTTACTTGCAAGTTACTATGGTGATCTCTGGTCTAAACGATACTTATACCCATGTGCTTCACGAGTAGCTCTTGATAGCAGAACGCTCAGTAGGCGAGTGCCTGTTCAGTGATAATGTAGTCCTATATCTCACCTGTATGCCATACCAGTGTCACCATACTCTTTAGTTAAGAGGACAACCAACCCATATAGCACACAACGACCTCCACTCAATAAAATATCATCATCCTGTAATGACGTATCATTTTGGTTACTGTTGGTGCAGAATTCCGCTGACACCGGAGAAGCTGGAGTCGAGGGGATCGCACCCACCATCGGGACCTGCAAGGAAGTCTAAACTGGAGTTGGGGGTGCTCTGGCAAGACCCTCTGACACTCAAGTCAGTACTCTGCCTCAACAGAAATGGAGCACTCAAATGAGATTTTAGCAGAGTTTCGAGATAGAGTTTTGAGCTTAGAGATGAACATATCTAGGGGTCCTTTTTATAGACGGAGAGTGTAACTCATTGATAGCGACATCTGTAACTGCCTGGTAGTGGGCCGTTCGGGGCCACGCGGAGTTTGTTACGGAGAGTAGTGGCGTCAGGGGGCTGTTCAGCGCCACGTGGAGTTTGTTATGGAGAGTGGAGTGGTGTCCGTTGTTGCGACTTGCCAGAGAGTGGTGGGGCCACGTGGGATCTGTTACAGAGAGTGGAGTGGGGTAGTGGCCACTGTCGCGACTTGCCAGAGAGTTTGGGCCCAAAGGCTAAAGCTCGGTTGGGACGTCTGATGGAGCAGAATAGTTCTCTATCTCTGCAATCTAAGAGAAGCTCGGATGTTTCTAAGGTTGCTAATGAGTCTACTATTGTCGGGTGCCTTGGGCGCTGATGCTGCAGGTGGAAGTCATCTGCTATAGAAGCTCGGACGGGGGCTTTCTGTTGGAGAAGTCCGATAAGAGTCTGATTGCTAGAGGAGTCCATCTAGAATTTTTCTGATGTAGAAGCTCATCTGAGGACCGTCCGTCGGAGAGGGCTGGTTTCATGAGGAATCTGATAGTGGGTCGACCGACAATGGAGTTTGGATGGCGTTGTGGAGGTTCATCCGCTGGAGGAGTCTTGGGGACCTTGTGGAAGGTTGAACATTGGAGGAGTCTGAGATTCAATTCTGTCGTAGAAGTTCGGAAGGGGTCTGGCTCTTGTAGGAGTCTGGACAAGGTCTGCTTATTGTAGAAGCTCGGACAAAGATCAGTTGCCGTGGAAGCTCGGATGGAGACTTCTTATTGTAGAAGTCCCGCTGCTAGAGAAGCTCAATCATTGACGAAGTCTGGAAGAAGTTCGGAGTAGAGATCCGGCTGGTGAAGCCTGTCCGTCGTAGAAGTTCATCCGGGATTCATCCACTGTAGAAGTTCGGATGGAGTCCGGCTCTTGTAGGAGCTCGGATGAAATCTAGAAGGCAATCGACTACCATAGAAATTTGGATGGAGTCTGGTTATTATAGAAGTCCTGTTTGGGGAAGCTCGGACATTGACGAAGTTCGAAAGAAGTTCGGAGTAGAGTTGTTCATGGCTGGAAGAAGTTTGGAAGAGATTCAGAGAATAGTCAATCACTGTAGAAAATCAGCTGATAGTAAAGCTCAGAAAGCGTTTGGAGCAGCCCAATAGATGAATGGAGGAGCTCATTATCAGAGAAGTCAGATGGTATTATGGAAGCTCGGATGGTTGAGAAAGTTCAGAAAGATGCCACACAAGGTCAGAAGCCGAAGAGCCCTGGAAGGATCGACCTTTTACGAACTTCGATTGGGGGTATTTTATACCCAACACCCGTCTCCCTACTTTCGAGTTCGGGTTTCGAATGAAGGAAGTACAAAAAATTTTCACAGCCGAAGTTGCCTCCCTCGATTTTCATACTCGATTGTTTCCAGATATTTTGACGTTTGGCGCGCTGGCATCAAAGCCTTTTCAAATCGAGGCGATCCGAAAAGATTTTTTCGAGATTTCCACTAGAGCATTGCTCTAGGTATGGCACAATAATGATTCTGTCAGTTGTCAACCGCCTTTAGCCGCTTGCCATGATGAGTGGGCCATGCGACGGTTACAGATCGACCAGAGAAAATCTACGATCATTATTGCGTAGGACCCCATCACCTATTTAAACCCGCCCCCCTCCTTAAGGGATCCCACTTTGCCTTGAAGTTTCTTCGATCCCTCCTTCCTGAGAGTTTTGTTCTTCCCCAGCGTCCTTCTCGGCCTTAGGCATTCTTCGAGTCGTCCCCATCTCTGCATCTCTGCATTCTTCGGACCAGCCTAGGTTAGTTCCAGAACTCCCCCCCCCCTTTTTTTTTCTTGCTGTTTTTCTTCTATTTTTCCTCCTTTACATTCCACCTGTTCGGTTTCCACGAGCATCCCGTTTCTTATTTTTTCAATTTTTTAGGGATTTTTAGGTTTTCACTTGATTCAAAATATCCTCCAATACTTCTTCCTCTAGCAGTTCTAGGAGTTCGTCCATTCCAGCCTCCCAAAATTTTAGTTCTGTAGATGAACCTTGTCCGGTCTTTGTACCAGACACCATCCCCAGCTCTCTGACTCTGGAGGAACTCTCACTGATTAGGATTCAGTATGGGGTTCCTCCAGAGTACGAACTGGAGCTTCCCGGACTAAACTGATCGGGCTAGCACTCCTTCCCCTGGCTGCTTCTATTTATACCAAGAAGCTTTCCGCGTCGGGCTTTAACTTTCGCTTCCACCTTTTGTTATTGCTCTCTTTCACTTCTTAAACATTTATTTAGTTTCTGTAGCACCGAACTCCTTTAGATTTCTGATAGGATTTCTTTCCCTCTGTAGTTTAGCTGAAGTTTGGCCGACCCTTTCTTTGTTTAGGAATTTCTATACCTTCAAGTGTCATCCCTCGGTAAAAAGACTGGTGGTACTTCTCTCCTCAATTCGATAGAAAGGGGTTGCTGAAAGGTGCCCCCTTTTCTATCCACAACTGGAAGGAGAGGTACTTCTACGTCTGATGTCCGACCTTGGAGCTAGGGTTGCCCTCCTAGGGCTCCCCGAGGGATTCCGTCCGCCAGGCTTCTAGCCTAGATCAGGATGACCTTGAAGCCTCCAATAAACTCGAAGCTTATCTAGCCCCTCTTCTCTCCAACCTCCTGAAGGAACAACTCTTGTTTAACGTCAGTCTAAGCCCTCTCAACCCCGCCGGTATTGTTATATATATATATATTTTTTTTTTTTTGTCATTCGCTGCTTCTCCTTTCTTCTTGTTCTTTTGTTAAGCTGTGTCGATCCTCATTCACTGTAGATATGGATGCCGACGCAGCTCGAATGCTAGCCCAGGGTCTTAAGACCCACAAAAGGAAAGGCGCAGCATCCTCGGGGGTGGTGAAAAGGGCAAGGGCAGAAGAGACCAGCTCGGCCACACCTATCCAAGTGGCCATTGCCGTCGACTCTCCCTCCTATGTCAAGCTCGCAGTCCCCTAGGCCTCTTCAAGGAGCGGGGTCGAGGTTCCCGCTCTAGAGGACTGGCCCGAAGAGGCACCGGGGGCCGAACGGAGAAGGAGAAAGAAGACATTGGCCCGCAAGAGCCACAGCAGGGCTGCCATCGAGGGTGCTGATGGTACCGAAGAAAATCCCAGAGAAAATTCCTTCAATAATAGGGATCTAATAAAGAGATTGGTCGATGGGTGCCTGCCCGAGGTCGTCCACAGGATTGTTCACACCGATCCTGAGCAGTGGATCTGGGACTCTCTGGGATCCTTTCTTGAGGTAGGTCAATTTACTCCTTTCATTCTTCTCGCATCTTTGCTTAGCTTAT
This sequence comes from Elaeis guineensis, assembly GCF_000442705.2. Lineage (NCBI taxonomy): Eukaryota > Viridiplantae > Streptophyta > Magnoliopsida > Arecales > Arecaceae > Elaeis > Elaeis guineensis. The sequence goes on from NC_026000.2 coordinate 85,562,507, forward strand.
TCCTCAGCTTTTATATTGACTCCCTGGCCACTCTTGTAGACTAGACACCAGCTCATCGCCAACATCGAGGCGATGAACAATACTAAGAAGGAGGCCGCTCGGTGGAGGAAGGTCGCCTGGCCGAGGCCGCCAACCTCAAGGAGAAGATTGCCGAAGTCGCGAGTCTCCAAGAGGCGTTGCAGAAGGAGGGGCAGACCTCGGCAGACTTGAGGGCCACCTTGGAGGAGGAGAGGCCGAGGTTGTTAGGAATAGTGTCCCAAAGTCAATCGTCAGCCTGTTGACGGTTGTGCTCATTTTTGTATTTGTACATGAATTATGAATTAATAAAAATTATTTTGATATTTTTATCACAAAATGTTTCATCTTCTAATGAACTCTTATGTTGTGGTGAAGTCCTTAGGACTATTTAGACTCGACAAAGGAGGATTTGTCGTTTAGTCCTTAAATCTGTTCGCGACCAAATGATACGTTGTTACCAAGGACGACAACGTTTATCAAGCATAGGTCGTTGTGTGCCATATAGGTTGGTTGTCCTCTTAACCAATGAGTGTGGAGACACTGGTATGGCATACAGGTGAGATGTAAGGGTACATCTGCACTGAACGTGACGACTCCAGAGCTATTTCTGCTGTCAAGATTTGCTCCGATGGAATATGGGTATAAATATCCCTCCGACTGAGACGCCACGGTGACTTGCAAGCAACTCACTGCACTTAGGCACTGGACTACTGAATTTTTAATTCAGTGACGGAAGGCTGCTGGGTGTAGTCAAGTACTTGACTTGTCGGTGCGTGTGTCAAGATGGATTGACCACTCCAGTTTAGGAGCTGTGTACAGTCGTGTTTCAATTTAGCAAAACTTGGCCAGGGTAGTCCTTGTGAGGAGTCAAGGACTGTTTGAGTTGAGCACGATTCGGATGATCTGATCAGGGTTGACAGTTTAACCCTGAGTCATCCTAAACACAGGGTCAAAAGGATGAATTATACAGTAACCATATTCATGTAGGTTCTGAGTGTTGCGATTGGACTCTTCGACCTATCCAGACATCGGGTACCATTGCTAGATGGTCACTTCGATTAGTACAGAATTGGTTCCTGTGCTACCGGCTTAGGTTCGAACCTGCGGGTCACACACATTAGAGGTTCTATCTGATCTGATGGCTGATGTAGAATCCTACATTTTGGACTCAGTGATCGAGAATCAGATTCTCTGATCATGAGTTTCACACATTATGGGTACGGAGGTCAAGAGTCCCACTGGTTGGATTTTTCGATCAGGTTTACATATCGATGAATTCTGATGCCTGATTGCCCATCGATTTGGACTCAGTATTTATGAGAGTTTAATTAGTGATTTGATCATAATTAACTCAATTTGATTGAGTAATTATTTTTGGATCAAGTCCAATTGAATTGGATTCAGTTGGGTTTGACCCCGATTAGGTTAAGAGTTGACCTAATCGTCGAGATGGTTTGGTCCCTGATTTGATCAGGGGTTGGCTTAGTCAATTCCTGATTTGATTAGATTTTATTGAGCTAATTAGCTATTAGTTGGATTTAAATTAGTCTAATTGGACCTAACTTATTTGGTTCAATTAGGTTGGTTTAAATAATTAAACCACCTTGACCCAATCTCATGCGCCACCTCACTTCCATTGCACCCATTTGATTCATGAGAAAGAACTTCTCATGAATTTTTTTCTCATGCCAAGCCCTTCCACTTCCACTTTAATGTGCCAAATGAATGGATAAGGATGATTGGTTGGCCATTCAAATTCAAAATAAAGTTTGAATTTGAATGGCAATCAATCTTTGCACCTTATCCTTTTTTTATGCCTCATTTATTACATGAGAAAAGGTTTCTCATGAAATCACTCCATCACAATTTAAGCCATGCCTCAGCCTTTAGTGGATAAGGGATGAGTTGGTGTCCATTTGAATTCAAAATTTGATTTGAATTCAAATGTGCAATTACTCATCTTTATCCTTTCTTTTGGATAAGACGTTTGACGTTATTATAAAAGGAGGAGAAGAGTGGGGCGTGCAAGAAAAAGTTTTTGGAGAAAAATTCTGGGGCTGAGAAGTCTTGTGCGTGAGAAGGAAGTCCATATCCTTCCAAGAGAAAAAGAAAGAAAGAAAGAAAAGTGGGTGCAAGGTTTCTGGTGAGTTCCTAGAGTTTTAGCCTGAGGTTCGGAAGTGAGAAAGTGAGCTACGAGTGTCGTGAGCCCACAAAATCTTAGAAGATCTTTAACATCCTCTCAAGCACGTCTGTTGATGATCCAGAGTATCCGAAGAATCGACAGACATCGATCGAAGGAGTTCGATCAGCATCCACCGTCAAAAGGGCTCTACAACGAGCTAGCACTCGTGAGGAGTCGATCAGACCGGAAGCTTCATGTGGATGATCCACAGAGGCCAGACACACTGTGTGGCTGATCACGATGATCAGACTCTCCCGACGGTGATCAGATTGTGGCGATCTACTATCCGCACAAAGGTATTGTGTTCTGAACACATTACAGTAAAGTGTTTACTGTTCGAATTTAATTTCAAATTTAAATGAATGCATGCTATATATCATATTTAGATCCTACTGTAGGATAAATTCATGTTAATTAATTAGATTAATTAATATCTTTCCACTGTAAAATCATAATTTTGAAAAAGTTTTAAAATTACCATTTTACCCCGGCACTGAATTTTCTCCACAAATGGTATCAGAGCGGGTTCTTAGATATGATATATATATTTGCATGCGTAGATTAAGTTGTAATCTAAAAGTTTAAATTGAAAATTTAAAATTTAAAATTTAAATTTTGAATTTTGAAATTTGAAATTCAAAATTCAAAATTCAAAATTTGAAATTCAAAATTTGAAATTTGAAATTTGGATGAAATTTCAAATTTGAAATTCAAAATTTAAAATTCAAAATTTTGAAATTCAAAATTTGAAATTTGTTTTGAAATTTAAATTTAAAATTTAAAATTTGAAATTTAAATTTAAATTTTGAAATTGGTATATTTATACTTGATCTAAGTAGCAAGTAATCGAATTGGGTTGGTTGCCATGGCCATCCGATCATAGGAGAAAAGTAGGGTTTAAAGGCCCTCTCTTCTCATTCGATGAGGTCTCCTATGGCGGTAGGGGTGCCACTGCAATTATATCCCATGCAGATGAAGCAGCGAAAGGAATTAATTATAAAGGTTCAATTGTGAAATTTATCATGAATGTGTTAGATTAGATCTAAAGGAATATTCATGATTTATTTTGATTGAGTTATTTTCTGTTATGTAATTAGCAATAGGATTGCTATTTATGAAATGTGCTGATCTATCTGTGAAATGAGTCAACATATTTGGTGAACAAAAAATAAAACCTTTCAAATTTGAAAATTATTTTCAAAATGCCAAACCCTGACCCAACAGCCCAAATACTTAATTAAAAGAATTAAGAGTTGTCTAATAGGTCTAGAATTGTGAATTAAGACCTAAGATAATTGCATAAACTTGTGGGTCAATGGGTTAGATGGATTAGGTCCAAAATGGGTTAACCTAAGGTTAGCTTAAAGAAATAGACTAAATTAGAGTAATTGGTCAAATCTAATCAAAAGTTGAATTAGATTAGGTCAAGGATACTCTAGACTCAACTCCAATAGTTGTAGTTGAATGGGTCCATGTCTTTAACTAGACCAAGATGGACTTAATTCATGGCTACGCGGTGGAACCCTATTTATAAGTTGATCAAATTAAAACTAATGAACCGGTTGGTGTCTAAGGTAAGTTTGGCATTTTGACTAGTGGTTTTTAAGCGGGAGCTACTCGCAGTGATTCGATCTCTGACGAGTTAATGGCTTATCCCCACCACTGATCTCACTTACCTGGCCAACCTAGTGAATTAGGTTTTGATTAGATCACTTGGTGATTAGGGCTCACCCATGTCATTAGGTAAATCAGTTTGACTGATTTAGGTGCTCCTAATGCTAGCTTTAATTAAATCCTTTTTTTAATCTGACTTGGTGAAGTCAGTGGGAGGATTGAAATTGGCTGGATATTTTCTTCTCATCTATCCTTTAATAAAATCCTCAAAAATTATTAGATCCCTAAAAATGATTAAGTTATATTGATAACTAAGTCATAGCCTCCCATTAAGTGAGTGATAATGAGTCCATTAAGTTGATAATCATTGGAGGCCCAAAGGCCTGGTGCTTATTGACTAATGGAATTATCATTCATAATATGATAATTTGGTTTGAGTCTTTTGATGGTGGTCAGGTTGGCCGGCCAAAGTCAGGCCTGATCATTTATTGGTCGATTCACCAAATCAAATCATGTTAATGGTTGGACCTAACCGATCTTTTCAGTGGAGGCCAAAGCTACTGATTAGGTTTTGGGGCAAAATCAATTACTGAAGTTGTTTAGAGAAACAACTGTTATGAACCTACCCATAGATGCACATGGATTGACCAACCAAAGTTGGGCTCGTGTGTAGTCTGTGTAGATTCTAATACCCACTAAGGAATTAAAGTAATTCCTCGAATTGGCGGTTGAGGCTCCAGTTCATAAACATATTGGGAGAAACTTTAGACTAAAGTCCAAGTCTTTAGTATTTATAATTTATGTACTAATAGAGGTCTGATTTTCCTTTATGCAGCTATGGCCACTACCCTGTCCCTCCGGTCATTGTTAGATAATGACAAGCTCATGGGACCTAATTTCGATAGCTGGTATCAAAAATTAAAAATCATCCTTGAGCATGAGCAGATTCTTTATGTAGTAATAGATCCGGCACCTGAGGAGCCAGCCCCGAATGTTAGAGGGACAGTCCGAGACACTTATCAGAAGTGGCTCAATGACCGCACCACCGTTCGGTGCATTATGCTAGCGACAATGAATGATGAGTTCAGCCACAGGTTCGAGAACGCCCAGCCACAGGAGATGCTTCAAATGTTGAACGACTCCTTTGGCACACCTGACGACATTGAAAGGCACAAAACTAGTTATGCCATTTTCAATGCTCGGATGAGGATGGAGCCTCAATCACTGATCATGTACTGTACATGATCGAAATGATTGAGCGCCTAACTAAAGTGGGCTTTCCCCTGCACGAGCAGCTCGGTAAGGATGCGATCCTTAATTCATTGCCCAAGTCCTTCCTCCCTTCTTTACTCATTTTTGGATGACAAAGCCTGCAGTGAACTACCATGATTTGTTGGGGTTGCTGCAGAACTTTGAGAAAGATCACCAGCTCCATAAGGAGTCGGTGAATGTTGTGGGAGGGTCTTCTTCTGATCGTCGACCCTTTAAGAAAGGGAAGAAGAAGAACAAGAAGAAGAAGAATAAGAAGGTGCAGCTGCATGCTGGGACATCTGCATAAGGTCAGACCAAGAAGTGCCAGCCCGACCAGAGCCAGGTAGAGTGCTTCTTTTGCAAGAAGCAGGGGCACTGGAAGAGGAACTGTCCTCTATACATTGCTTTCCTAGACCCGAACAGGCCGAAGAAGAAGCAAGGTACTTATATGATAACACCTTGCAACTTTTTCATTTGTGATACTACTGCCTGGATATTAGATACCGGAAGCCCTTATCATATTTACAATTCGATGCAGGGTCTGCAGGTCAGTAGAAGATTTGATGAAGGTGAGAGATTTCTGAATGTTGGAGATAGAAGCAAAGTGCCAGTTCTAGCATTAGGAATCATGAACCTTGTAATCAATTCTCGAAACATAATTCTGAGTGAATGTCACTATTGTCCAAGCTTTTTATTAAATATTATTTCTGTAGGCCTTTTGGCCATGAATGGTTATCAATTTTTAATAAAAGAAATGTTTGCAATATCATTTTGAATGGTGTTACAATGTTTGTTGGACAACTTAATAATGGAATTTACTTTCTATCACAACCTGTGGTTCAAACCTACGGTAAATATCCTAGAATAGATAATGTGTTAAAAGTCTACCTTTGGCACTGTAGGCTAGGTCATATCAATAAGAACAGGATAAACAGGTTGGCTCAAGAAGGAATTCTTGAAGTAGGTGATTGTGAATCACTTCCAACTTGTGAGTCCTGTCTTCTTAGTAAAATGACCAAATCACCTTTTACTGGAAAAGGTGAGTGAGCCAGTGAACTCTTGGGTTTGGTACATTCTGATGTATATGGACCCATGAGCTCGAGTGCAAGAGATGGATTTTTCTACTTCATATAACCTTCACAGACGACCTATTGAGGTATAGGTATGTCTATTTAATGAAGCATAAATCGGAGTCATTTGAAATGTTTAAACTATTCGAAATGAGGTAGAAAAATAAACTGAAAAGTGTATTAAAACTCTTCGATCTGATCGAGGAGGTGAATACCTTTCCAATAATTTTCTGACATATCTTGGGGAGAATGGGATTCTCTCTCAGTGGACTCTTCCTAGAACACCACAACATAATGGTGTATCTGAAAGGAGGAATCGGACCTTGTTGGACATGGTTCGATCCATGATGGGGTTTGCTGGTCTGCCGATCTCCCTTTGGAGATATGCGCTCAAATCGGCTTGTTACCTTCTAAATAGGGTTCCGAGTAAGTCTGTAACCAAAATGCCATATGAGATATGGATAGGACGTAAGCCAATACTCTCGCACCTTAGGGTTTGGGGGTGTCCGGCTTATATTAAACGTTTAATTTCGGACAAGCTTGGACCTAGATCTGATAAGTGTAATTTTATAGGGTACCCAAAAGAGACCAAAGGGTATTACTTCTACCTAGCTGATGAGCAAAAAGTGTTTGTCAGCCTTAAGGCAATCTTTTTGGAAAAGGAGTTCCTTGGTGAAGGGACTGTTGCCTCTAAGGTCAAACTTGACGAAGTTCGACAGGTGGAAAAACCGACACAAGTTGCTGAACCTGAATCGGATTTGATTAGATCAGATCTGAAGCCCATTGTTCAAGCACCCTTAAGGCGATCTGGTAGAGTACCACGTCAACTGGACAGATACTATTGTTTCTTGGTCCGGGATGGTGATCCTATCGAACTTGATGAAAATGATGAGGATCTGATCACCTACATGGATGCAATGCAGAGACTCGACTCTGAGAAATGGCTCGAGGCCATGAAATTCGAAATAGAGTCCATGAAGGTCAATGATGTGTGGACATTGGTTGACCCACCCGAAGGAGTAAAACCCATAGGGTGTTAGTGGGTCTTCAAGAGGAAGAGAGGCACAGACGGAAAGGTGGAAACCTATAAAGCCCGTCTGGTTGCCAAGGGATATCGTCAACATTATGGTATAGACTATGACGAGACATTTTCTCCTGTGGCAATGCTCAAATCTATTCGGATTATGCTTGCGATAGCTGCCCTTCTGGACTATGAAATCTGGCAGATGGATGTGAAGACAGCTTTCCTAAATGGAGAGCTGGATGAAGAGGTGCATATGATACAACGTGAAGGATTCACATCCACAGATGATTTTAAGGTATGCAGACCACAGAGGTCCATTTATGGACTTAAGCAGGCATCACGGAGTTGGAACATACGTTTTGATAAGACGATCAAGACGTATGGCTTCGTTAAGAACGGAGAAGAGCCATGCATTTATAAGTGGGCTAATGGTCCAGTAGTAGTATTTCTTGTATTGTATGTTGATGACATTCTCTTAATCGAAAATGATGTCCCTGCATTACAGAGAATAAAGATTTGGCTGTCGTCACAATTCTCCATGAAGGATCTGAGAGAAGCTTCCTGCATCCTAGGGATGAGGATCTATAGGGATAGATCTAAAAGGTTGCTTGATTTATCTCAGTCCACGTACATTGATACTATGCTGAAGAGGTTCAGTATGGAGAATTCCAAGAAAGGCTATCTTCCGATAGGCCATGGAATTTCTCTTTCGAAGAGGGATCCGACAACACCTCAAGAGAGAGAGCGTATGGGTAGGATTCCATATGCTTCGACAGTGGGATCTATCATGTATGCCATGATAAGTACACAACCAAATGTGGCATACTCACTAGGGGTAGTGAGTAGATACCAATCTGATCCAGGAGAGAATCACTAGAATGTTGTTAAAACTATCCTGAAGTAAGAAATACTAAGGACCGTGGCTTGTTTATGGTGAAGCGGACTTGAGACTTATAGGGTTTACAAATTTTAGTTTCCAGTCTGATCATGATGACAGTAAAAGTGTGTCGGGATTTATTTTTACCCTTAATGGTGGGACTATCTGCTGGAAAAGTTCCAAGCAGCACACAGTGGCTGATTCAGTTTGTGAGGTGGAGTATGTCGCTGCATCAGATGCTGCCAAAGAAGTGGTGTGGTTGAAAAAATTCATCACCAAGCTCGGAGTAGCACCCTCTCTTGTTGGTCCAGTTCTGCTCTACTGTGACAGCTCTGAAGCCATTGCTCAGGCAAAGGAACTCAAGGCACACCAGCGGACGAAGCATATTCTACGCCGCTACCATCTCATCTGAGAAATTATGGATCGAGGTGACGTCGATCTACAGAAGATCAATGGGAAGGAGAACCTGGCTGACCCATTCACTAAAGCCATTACGGTGAAGGAGTTCGACAACTATAAGTCGAAGATGGGTATTAGATACTGCACCGATTGGCTTTAGGCCAAGTGGGAGATTGTTAGGAATAGTGTCCCAAAGCCAATCATCAGCCTGTTGATGGTTGTGCTCATTTTTTGTATTTGTATATGAATTATGAATTAATAAAAATTATTTTGGTATTTTTCATCACAAAATGTTTCATCTTCTAATGAACTCCTATATTATGGTGAAGTCCTTAGGACTATTTAGACTCGACAAAGGAGGATTTGTCGTTTAGTCCTTAAATCTGATCGCACCAAATGATACGTTGTTACCAAGGACGATAACATTTATCAAGCATAGGTCGTTGTATGCCATATAGATTGGTTGTCCTCTTAACCAATGAGTGTGGAGACACTGGTATGGCATACAGGTGAGATGTAAGGGTACATCTGCACTGAACGTAACCGACTCCTGAGCTATTTCTACTGTCAAGATTTGTTCTGATGGAATATGGGTATAAATGTCCCTCCGACCTGAGACCGTCATGGTGACTTGCAAGCAACTCACTGCACTTAGGCACTGGACTACCTAAATTTCTAATTTAGTGATGGAAGGCTGCTGGGTGTAGTCAAGTACTTGATTTATCGGTGCGTGTGTCAAGATGGGATTGACCACTCCAGTTTAGGAGCTGTGTACAGTCGTATTTCAATTTAGCAAAACCTTGGCCAGGGTAGTCTTTGTGAGGAGTCATAAGATTGTTTTAGTTGAGCACGATTCGGATGATCTGATCAGGGTTGACAGTTTAACCCTGAGTCATCCTAAACACAGAGGTCAAAAGGATGAATTATACAGTAATCATATTCACGTAGGTTTTGAGTGTTGCGATTGTGACCATTCGACTTATCCAGTTATCGGGTACCATTGCTAGATGGTCACTTCGATTAGTACAGGAATTGGTTCCTGTGGTACCGGCTTAGGTTCGAACTTGCGGGGTCACACACATTAGAGGTTCTTATCTAATCTGATGGCTGATGTAGAATCCTACATGTTTGGGATTCAGTGATCGAGAATCAAGATTCTCTGATCATGAGTTCCACACATTATGGGTACCGAGGTCAAGAGTCCCATTGGTTGGGATTTTTTGATCAGATTTACATATCGATGAATTCTGATGCCTGATTGCCCATCAGATTTGGACTCAGTATTTATGAGAGGTTTAATTAGTGATTTGATCACTAATTAATTCAATTTGATAGAGAGATTATTTTTGGATCAAGTCTAATTGAATTGGATTTGACTCGATTAGGTTAAGAGTTGACCTAATCGTCAAGATGGTTTGGTCCCTGATTTGACCAGGGGTTGGGCTTAGTCAATTCCTGATTTGATTAGGATTTTATTGAGCCTAATTAAGCCTAATTAAGTTTGGTTTAAATTAGTCTAATTGGATCTAAATTATTTGGTTCAATTAGGTTGGTTTAAATAATTAAACCACCTTGACCCAATCTCCATGCGCCACCTCACTTCCATTGTACCCATTTGGATTCATGAGAAGGAACTTCTCATGAATTTTTTCCTCACGCCAAGCCCTCTCCATGCCCAACTTTAATGTGCCAAATGGATGGATAAGGATGATTGGTTGGTCATTCAAATTCAAAATAAAGTTTGAATTTGAATGGGCAATCAATCTTTGTACCTTATCCCTTTTTTTACGCTCTATTTATTATATGAGAAAAGATTTCTCATGAAAACACTCCATGCACAATTTAAGCCATGCCTCATGCCTTTAGTGGATAAGGGATGAGTTGGTGTCCATTTGAATTCAAAATTTGATTTGAATTCAAATGTGCAATTACTCATCTTTATCCTTTCTTTTGGATAAGACATTTGATGTTGTTATAAAAGGAGGAGAAGAGTGGGGTGTGTAAGAAAAAATTTTTTGGAGAAAAATTCTGGGGCATGAGAAGTCTTGTGCATGAGAAGGCAGTCCATATCCTTCCATGAGAAAAAGAAAGAAAAGAAAGAAAAGAAAGAAAAGTGGGTGCAAGGTTTCCGGTGAGTTCCCTAGAGTTTTAGCTTGGGTTCGGGAAGTGAGAAAGTGAGCTACGAGTGTCGTCAGCTCACAAAATCTTAGGGAGATCTTCAACATCCTCTCAAGCATATCTGTTGATGATCCGAGGCATCCGAAGAATCGACAGACATCGATCAAAGGAGTTCGATTAGCATCCGCCGTCAAAAGAGCTCTACAATGAGCTAGCACTCGTGAGGAGTCGATCAGATCGGAAGCTCCGTGTGGATGATCCACAAAGGCCAGACACACTGTGTAGCTATGTCGTGATGATCAGACTCTTCCGACGGTGATCAGATTGCAACGATCTACTACCCGTACAAAGGTATTGTGTTCTGAACACATTACAGTAAAGTGTTTACTGTTTGAATTTGAATTTCAAATTTAAATGAATACATGCTATATATCATATTTAGATCCTAGTGTAGGATAAATTTATGTTAATTAATTAGATTAATTAATATCTTTTCACTGTAAAATCATAATTTTGAAAAAAATTTAAAATTACCATTTTATCCCTGCACTGAATTTATCCCCACAGAGGTCTCCGGGTTGAAGGTGCAGATCTCGACCCTGATCTCGGAGGCAATGGTTCAGGCAGTGGAGGAGTTCAAAATCTCCTCCGAGATGAGGGATTTGAAGGTCGAGTTCAGCCAGGCCGCCTTCATCAAGGGCTTTGAGCTCTGTCAAGAGAAGGTGGTCGGAAAGTTTCCCGAGCTGGACCTCGACTTCCTGAATGAGGCTTCCAATGACGAAGCTGGGTCTTCTGAAGCTGCTGTCGATCTTCCTCCAATCGAGACTTCCTCGACTGCCGCGGCCGACCTTCTGGGGGCACCGAGCTCCCCCACTTCACCCCAGAGGTCCGAAACCTCTAATTTTGTATTCTCTTTTTTTTTCTTTGTTGCAACTTTTTCTCGTTCTCTTGTACCTACGAACCATTTAATCAATGAAATCAGATTCTTCTTTATAGAGGGCTCCTCTTTTTTACTCTGCATTCTTTTTCTTCTCTTTTGTTTTCTGGCACTGATTTGTGTTGTAGCATTCTTGTCTTCCAAGAACAGTGCCCCGCCGAAGCTCTTCCCCTACTACCGGGGATTCCTCTAAAGTCGATGGTCCAGGACTTCAGAAGGGAAGTTCGTCACCTGATGAAGAAATCAAAGAAGCTGGATGACGAACTTCACCGGCAGAGGAAAAGCCATTCGAAAGTCACTGCAAAGGCTGCTCACTTTCGGGACCTCCACAAAAAGGGCTTCATGGACTACACCTGGAGGAAGGCTGACTTCGTAAAGGAGCTTGAGAAACTCCAAAAACTTGCCAGTGACCGATCTTGGACTCAGGCTTCCAAGATCAACTCCCTTGAGGTCAAGCTGGCGGCTGCACGGGAGAAGATCAGTCAGTTGGAAGGAAGCTCATCCTGGCTCACAACTCAGGCCGACCACGATCGAGATTGGTCGAAGAAATTTTCTGACCTTCAGAAGCAGCTATAGGACGTCGAGGTGAACTACAACACCTACCGAGTCGGCTGGTGCGGGCAAGTAGACGACTACCGAAGGAAGCTCAAGACGGCGACCGACGAGGTTGCCCGCTTTCAGAGGTAGTTGTCCGAGAGAGTCCAAGCCATCTTTACACAAAGCTCTGACGAGCTCTGCTCCTTGAGGGAGACCATAGAAGAACTGTCCGTGGCCCTTGGGCAGGAGAAGGCCAAACTACAGCGGCTAAAGATTTAGTTGGCCTATGAGTAGCAGGCAGTCAAGGATGCCGAGAAGGAGTCTGAGGTTCTGAGGAAGAGGCTTCGGGAGTCAGAGGGTAAAATCCGACGGCTCCACCAAATGTACCGAGAGATGCTTTTAAGGAAGAAGAAACTGGAAGAAGAAGTCGAAAACTTAAAGCAATCACTGACAATGACTGGGACCGAGAGTTCGAAGTCGAAAGAAGCCGAGCTTCCTTAGAGCTTTTTTATCTTTTATTCTATGTATTCCTTTCTTTTCTTGTTGCATTTTTTTTTGGCCTCCAAAGGCTTTGTAACGCGCACTTTACTAATGAAATGAAAAAGAATTTTTTTTTTCATTACCTTGTCCGTTCTTGCATTAAGTTATCATTTATTGAGTTTCTTTTGTCTTTTATCTTGTTCGATATCGATGTTGTTTGAAGGTTCCTGTTCGTCGCCATGTTGATTTGTCCTTTTTATTCATGATCGAAAGTCTTTTCGAGGCCACTCGAGTTTGACGCTTCCTCTCGGTGCTCGAACTTGGGGGCCCGAACTTCTCACTACCTTGAAGAAGTCGATTTTCTCTTGCCAGTGTTGGGTTCTGTCTTTGAGATTGAGGGTTTTTGACAAGAGTCTCCTTCCTTGTTGAGATGAAGTTCTTTGAGTCTTTGATGTAGTTTATTTTTTCCTTATCACTGGCATAGCTCATTGCTTTCCTTTTTTTCTCTTTCCTTTTTTATTGTATTTTTTTTTGTGTTTGAGTGAGAATTTTTCCTCTGCTTTTAACAGGGTTGTAGGGGTGTAGAGGAGCCGTTAAGGAGACTTCCCCCTCATCCGGTCTTGAACGACCAGTTCTTCATTTGTGTCAGGACGAGGTTCTCCTCTATTCCTGACGTAGTCAATTTTAGCTCATGTTAGGATTAGATTTTTCTCCTATTCCTAACAGAACTGTGGGGGCACGTAAGGGCCATTGCAAGGGTCTCTCCCCCCATCTGGTCTCTAAATAATCAGGCCTTCGACTTTACTCATGTTAGGACGAGGTTCTCCTCCCATTCCTAAATGGCTGTGGGGGCGCATAAGGGCCATTTCAAGGGCCTCTCCCCCATCCGGTCTCTAAATAACCAGGCCTTCGACTTTGCTCATGTTAGGATGAGGTTCTCCTCCTGTTCCTAACATGGCTGTGGGGGTGCATAAGGGCCGTTGCAAGGGCCTCTCCCCCCATCCGGTCTCTAAATAATCGGGCCTTCGACTTTACTCACGTTAGGATGAGGTTCTCCTCCTGTTCCTAACATGGTTGTGGGGACGCATAAGGGCCGTTGCAAGGGCCTCTCCCTCCATCCGGTTTCTAAATAACCGGACCTTCGTTCGTGTAGGGATGAGATCCTCCTCTTGTTCCTGACATGCTTAGTTTCGATTGTCTGAAAGAGCTACTCCCTGTCATTACAAGCTCATGCCAAAAGAAAAGATATGCGAATATGAAAGAAAGTTTTATTTAAGGCAAAGTTATTGGTAATACATTCGTAGATTTTTGAATCCCATAGTCACGGAAGGTCTACTCCCCGTCGGGGTCTCCTAGAGATGGTGTTGATGATCCCAATTGGAGGTCGATCTTCAGGCTGTTCCTCCCTCCTTGGCGGCTCCGGTTGTGGTAGGGCCCTCGGCCGATCTTTCCTATCTTCAGGCCGACGTCGAATGAATCTGTCGAGCTGACCTCATCTGATGAGCTCCTCGATCTCGTCTCAAAGTTGAATACACTCCTCCGTATCATGGCTGTGGTCACGATGATAGAGGCAGAACTTGCTAAGGTTATGCTTCTCGAGGTGTGTGTGCATCCTTTCCGACCTTGGCAGCTGCACCTTGACCTCCATCAGCACTTAAGCTTTTGGAGCATTGAGGGGGGCGTAGCTGTGAAATATTCCTAGAGGAGACCTCCGTCGAACCCTGCAGTCCGGGCTCCTCTGCCTATGAGCTTGCGGGGGAGTTCGGACATGCTTGTGTTTAGGGAGAGTTTGAGAATGTGGCCGAGCTTTACTCGGCCCTTTTTCAACTGTGAGCTTGCTGGAGTCACCCGCCTGCCACTCTTTCACGGCCTTCTCGTGAGCTTGCTAGTTTCCTCTGCTCGGGCATATCCTTCGGCCCTAGCCAGCAGATCAGCGAAATCCCTGGGATACTTCTTTTACAGGAAAAACAGAAGATCATTCTTTTGAAGACCGCTCTTCAGAGTGGCCATTGCAACTGACTGGTCCAAGTTCTGGACGTCCAACACGGCAGTGTTAAAACGGTTAACATAAGTTCGGATGGATTCTCCCTCCTTCTGCTTGATATTAATGAGGGACTCTGAACCTCTCCAGGGATGCTGGCTGCTGACGAAATAAGCAACAAATTGGTGGCTCATCTGATCAATGGAAAAGATAGTACCCAGCTTCAGTACTGAGTACCAATTTTTTGCTGCTTCCTTCAAGGTGGATAGGAAAGCTCGGCACAGGATGGCGTCTGGCATGCCATGGAGCAGCATCATTGTCCAGAAGGTCTCTAGGTGGTCAACCGAATCTGAGATCCCGTCATAGCTCTTGAATTGGGGGAGCTTGAAGTTCGACAGGATTGGTTCCTGCATAATCATTTGAGAGAAAGGAGGGTCAGTATAGATGTCCTCACCGTAAGTAGTGGGAGCATGACGGAGCTCTTCGATCCACCGGTTCATCTTCTGGAATCTTTGATCTAGGAGGTCCTCTCGACTGTGAATCTCGAGGGTCTTCTGGTAGAATGGAGGTAGGGATACTCTGGGGGTGGAATCGTGATCGGACGGAGGGCTCTCCACCTTCTGCTTCCCCTTTTTGGGAAAGACAGGGCGACTGGCCCAAGTGACCCGCCCGATCGTCGGATTCTGGAACTCCGACAATGTTCTTTCCAGCCACACAGATGCCTGTGACTGTTGCGGCTGCTGCTGCTACTGCTGCATGGCCTACACTGCTTCGGTGAGGCCCCTAACCTGCTGAACCAGCAAGTCAAATTGCTCCATGCCGACTGTCATTGTCGGAGGAGGAGTTTGGGAAACTAGAGACGAGGCCGGAGCTTGCGGGTCTCGCTGAGATCTGGCCGCGGAGGCCGTGGATCGCCTGGTGGATGCCTTTCAGGGAGTCATCGGGTGGAGATCTGGCAGGAGAAGAAGGAGAAAATGTCGAAGAAGATGACCAAAGACAATCCCGTTGAGTACTCCTTTAAGAACAAGGGTACTGCGAAGATACAGGCCCTCCCTCTAGCGCCAATTCTGTTGGGGCAGAATTTCGTCGATGTTAGAGAAGCTGGTATTGAGGGGATCGCGCCCGCCGTCAGGACCTGCAAGGGAAGTCTAAATCGGAGTTGGGGGTGCTCCGACAAGACCTCCGATGCTCAAGTCAGTACTCTGCCTCAATAGAAATGGAGCACTCAAATGGGATTTTAGCAGAGTTTCGAGATAGAGTTTTGAGCTTAGAGATGAATGTATATGGGGGTCCTTTTTTATAGATGGAGAGCATAACTGATTGACAGCGACGTCTGTAACTGCCTGGTAGTGGGCCGTTCGGGGCCACACGGAGTTTGTTATGGAGAGTAGTGGCATCAGGGGGCCGTTCAGGGCCACATGGAGTTTGTTATGGAGAGTGGAGTGGTGTCCATTGTCGCGACTTGCCAGAGAGTGGTGGGGCCACGTGGATCTGTTACAGAGAGTAGAGTGGGGTAGTGGCCACTGTCACAACTTGCCAGAGAGTTTGGGCCTGACGGCTGAAGCTCGACTGGGATGTCTAATGGAGCGGAATGGCTCTCTGTCTCTGCAATCTAAGAGAAGCTCGGATATTTTTGAGGTTGCTGACGAGTCCACTGTTGTCGGGTGCCTTGGGCGCTGATGCTGCATGCGGAAGTCATCTGTTGTAGAAGCTCAGATGGGGACTTTCTGTTGGAGAAGTCCGGTAAGAGTTCGATTGCTAGAGGAGTCCATCTAGAATTTTCCTTATGTAGAAACTCATCTGAGGATCATCCGTCGGAGAGGTCTGGTTTCATGAGGAATCCGGCAGTGGGTCGACCGACAATGGAGTTCGGATGGCGTTGTGGAGGTTCATCCGCTGGAGGAGTCTTGGAGACATTGTGGAAGGTCGAACGTTGGAGGATTTCGGGATTTAATTTTGTCGTAGAAGTTCAGACGGGGTCCGGCTTTTGTAGGAGTCTGGACGAGGTCCGCTTATTATAGAAGCTCGGATGAAGATCAGTTGCCGTGGAAGCTCGGATGGAGACTTCTTATTGTAGAGGTCCCACTGCTGGAGAAGCTAGATCATTGATGAAGTTTGAAAGAAGTTCGAAGTAGAGATCCGGCTAGTGGAGCCTGTCCATCGTAGAAGTTCATCCGAAATCCATCCATTATAGAAGTTCAGATGTAGTCCAGATCTTGTAGGAGCTCGGATGAAATCTGAAAGGTGGTCGACCACCGTAGAAACTTGGATGGAGTTTGGTTACTGTAGAAGTCCTGCTATTGGGGAAGCTTGGACATTGACAAAGTTCGGAAGAAGTTCGGAGTAGAGTTGTTCGTGGCTAGAAGAAGTTTGGAAGAGATTCGGAGAATAGTTGATCACTGTAGAAAATTGACTGATAGTGAAGCTCAGAAAGCGTTTGGAGCAGCCCGATAGATGAATGGAGGAGCTCATTATCGAAGAAGTCTGGATGGTATTATGGAAGCTCGGACGGTCGAGGGAGTTCAGAAAGACGCCACACATGGTCGGAAGCCGGAAGAGCCCTAGAAGGATTGGCCTTTTATGAACTTCGGCTGGGGGTATTTTATACCCAACAATTATGAATATATTTAAGAACTATACGATAAATCTTTTCTTTATCGTACACTAACATAGTTCTAAAGACTTCATCATAGCACAAGATTTCAAAAAATATATAACTTTGTGATGAAAAATATTAGAATAACTATTATTTATTTATCAATAATTCATATACAAAGATGAACTCAATCGTTATATGATTAATTTTAGGACATAATTTCCAACAACTTCAACTTGAACTAAAGCCAATCAGGATAATATCTTATATCCATCTTCCATTTGAAGTCATCGAGCTCTTTGATCTTAAGAATTTTAGTGAAGGGGTCGGCTACGTTCTCATTTTCGTTGATCTTTTGAAGCTCGACGTTATCTCGATTCACGATCTCTCATATCAAGTGATAGCGATGCAGAACATGTTTGGTGTGATGGTGTGATTTTGGTTCTTTCATCTAAGCTATGGCACTGGAGCTGTCATAGTACAGCAGGACAGGGCCATCAATAAAAGGTGTAACTCTCAGCTCGATGATGAATTTTCACAACCACACCACCTCCTTTACAGCATCCAATGTAGCATTGTATTCCACTTCACATATAAAATCGGCCACAGTATATTACTTGAAACTCTTCCAGCAAATAGCTCCTCCATTCAGAGTAAATCGTAGCCCGACACACTTCTACTACCATCACAATCTGACTGAAAACTGAAATCAATATATCCCATAAGTTTCAAGTCAGTGTCTCCATAGATAAGCCATTTGTCTTTAGTATTTCTCAAATACTTAAGAATTACTTTCACAATCTTCCAATACTTTTCATCCCAGATCAGACTGGTATCTACTCGCTATCCTTAATGAATAAGCTGCACCCAGCCTCATACACGTCATAGCATATATGATAGATTTCACTATCGAAGCATAGGGTATTTTACTCATACGCTCTCTCTCCTCAGAAGTTGTCGGACAATCTTTCTTGAAAAGAGTAATTTCATGGCCTATTGAAAGATAGATTTTGTTGGAATTATCCATGTTGAGTGTCTTCAATAAGGTATCGATGTACCTGAATTGAGACAATCCAAGCAACCTTCTAGATCTATCCCCATAGATCTTCATGAAGGAACCAGATCTAGGGTTTCAGGGTTAGATCTTGAAACTTTTTGAAGATCAGGCAGCGGAAGACTAAAATAAATCAAAATTTATCTTATAAAATCAAAGAATCCCAAGATCTAAGATCTTATTACATAAATATTACATGGTATTAAATTAAAAATTAAAATATAAAGAGCAAGAACTACATGTTGATCATATCAACATGTTTCTATACTACATCTAATGTATGTAAAATATAATAGATCATATCTATTACCTTGCAAGTTAGATGTTCTAACTTTGCTGATCCGGGCTTGAGAATGATGTTACGAGCTGCACACACGTTCAGCCTCTAGAAGTCATCCACACAAGCCTACGAATCATGATCAAAAGTTCTAGTCCAGGAAATCAGCACAGTATGCTAGTACTGTGCTGATACTTCTTCGATGGTCGATCAGATGCCTCCTTCTTCTTGATTTAGAATCTTCTAAAGATGAGAAGTAGGAGAAGGAGTTTTAAATGTGAGACACTCTCAGAAAACTCACAGATGAAGGAAAGAGGTGAACTCAGCAATCCTAGAAGAAGACCCTCTTCTTCTTCTCTTTGCTCTAACCCAGATATTTAGTTTTGTGTCTATTATATCTCCACACCCTAACACTCTTTCTTCATGATTTTCACACACCTCAAAGGTCTCTCAATTCTCTATAATTTACAAAAATTTTAAGTAAAAATTCATCTTAAATCAAGAGATATAAAGAATCCTTGTCTAGGTCAAATACCTAGTCAAGAAAAATCCAAACAATGCAAGACAAGGGGTGCCCAACTCTTGGATGCCCCCTCCTTTTTCTGCCATGGACCACCTGCAAAGGGTACAAAATATGTTCCATAAAACTTACAAAAATCTCAAAAAAAATCTGAGTAAAATCAATACCATAAAGAAAGAGTTTTGGTTTCCTAAAATTCTATCTCATAGAATTTGAAATCCAAACTAATTCTTACTTTGACATGGTCCACAACCACATTCCATGTAAGAGAGAAAGAGTGGAAAGCTTTGAAGGTATGTGAAGGCCTGGGAGAGAAGGTTTTGTCACACCAAATAAGCAAGAGTAGGCTTGGGGGGCTAAGGTGGCGCAAGGTGGAATCCTAGTCTTACTAGGGTTCAATCTATGACTTGTTCAAATTTGATTTCTCAAACCAAATCAAATCAAAACCAAATCAACCCAATTAAAATAGGTCTTAACTCAATTAAGAATCTAATTTAATCAGATTAAATTAGACTTAAATCTAATTTAATTTTTTAATCAAATTAGAAATTAGGTTGACCCAAGTCCTAATTGAACTAGGACTAGTTTTTTCTTGCACTTGAATTATCCAATAAACTAATTGGAATTGATCCAATCAAGTCCAAACCAAATCTAATTAAATCATATTCAATTAGACTTAATCTCAGCCCATTGTGAAAGTGGTGTAAAATGTGCTTCGTCCGCTGGTGTGCTTTGGGTTCCTTTGCCTGAGCAATGGCACCAGTGCTGTCGTAGTAGAGCAGGATCGGACCATCGAGGAAGGGTGCTACTCCGAGCTCGATGATGAATTTTCTCAGCCACATAGGTTCCTTCACGACATCCGATGCTGCGATGTACTCGCCTCACAAATAAAGTCTGCCACAGTATGCTGCTTGAAACTCTTCCAGCAAATGGCTCCACCATTCAGAGTAAAGATATAACCCGATATGCTTCTGTTGTCATCATGGTCAGATTGAAAGCTGGAGTCTGTGAACCCTACAAGTTTCAGATCTGACTCACCATAAACCAACCATTGGTCTTTAGTATTTCTCAAATACCTAAAGATGGCTTTAACCACTTTCCAATGGTTTTCTCCAGGATCAGATTGGTATCTACTCACTACTCCTAATGAGTATGCCACATTTGGCCTTGTACATGTCATGGCGTACATGATAGATCCCATGGCCGAAGCATATGGGATTCTACTCATACGCTCTCCCTCTTTAGGAGTTGTCGGACAATCCTTCTTAGAGAGAGAAATTTCATGGCCATCGATAGATAACCCTTCTTGGAATTCTCCATGCTGAACCTCTTCAACATAGTGTCTATGTACGTGGACTGAGATAACCCAAGCATCCTTTTAGATCTATCCCTATAGATCTTCATCCCTAAGATGTAGGATGTTTCACTCAAATCTTTCATGGAGAACTATGATGACAACCAAACTTTTATTCCCTGTAGTGCGGGAATGTCATTTCCGATTAAGAGAATGTCATCTACATACAAGACAAAAAATATCACAACATGACCATTTGCCCATTTATAGATGCAGGGTTCTTCTCCGTTCTTAACGAAGCCATATGTTTTGATCACCTTATTAAAATGCATGTTCTGACTCTGAAAAGTTTGCTTCAATCCATAAATGGATCTCTAAAGCTTGCACATCTTGGACTCATCTGTGGATGTAAACCCCTCAGGTTGGATCATATACACCTCTTCGGTCAGCTCTCCATTCAGAAAAGCTGTCTTTACATCCATCTGTCAGATCTCATAATCCAGATGGGCAGCTATTACAAGCATTATCCGAATGGATTTGAGCATTGCCACAGGAGAGAACGTCTCATTATAGTCAATACCATAATGTTGACGATACTCTTTGGCAACCAGATGGACTTTATAGGTCTCCACCTTTCCATCTACGCTCCTTTTCCTTTTGAAGACCCATTTACACCCAATGGGTTTAACCCCTTCAGGTGGGTCAACTAATGTCCATATATCGTTGACCTTCATGGACTCCATTTCGAATTTCATGGCTTCAAGCCATTTCTCGGAATCAGGTTTCTGCATTACATCCATATAGATGATCGAATCCTCATCATTTTCATCGAGTTCGATGGGATCATCATCTCGGACTAAGAAATCATAGTATCTGTCTGACTGATGTGGTACTCTATTCGATCGCCTAAATGGTGCAGGTACATCAGGCTCCGGATCTGATCTAATCAAATCCGACTCAAGTTTAGCTATTGGTGTCAGTCCTTCTACCTGTTGAACTACATCAAGTTCAACCTTAGAGGCAACAGGTCCTTCACCAAGAAACTCCTTTTCTAAAAAGATTACCTTAAGGCTGATGAATATCTTTTGTTCATCAGTATGGTAGAAAAAATATTCTTTGGTCTCTTTGGGGTACCCTATGAATGTGCATTTGTCAGACTTAGGTCCATGTTTATCTGTAACTAACCGTTTGACATAGGTCGGGCACCTCCAGACCCTAAGGTGTGAAAGTGCTGGCTTACACCCTGTCCATATCTCATATGGAGTCTTAATTGCAGACTTACTTGGAACCCTATTTAATAGATAATAGGCCGATTCGAGTGCATATCCCCAAAAGGATATCGACAAGCTGGCAAAACCTATCATGAATCGGACCATATCTAACAGAGTCTGATTTCTTCTTTCAGACACACCATTATGCTGTGGTGTTTCTAGAGGAGTCCATTGGGAGAGAATCTCATTCTCTCCTAGATATGTGAGAAACTCATCAAAAAAATATTTTTCTCCTCGATCAGACTGAAGAGTTTTAATACTCTTCCCAGTTTATTTTTTTACTTCACTTTGGAATTGTTTGAACATTTCAAATGAATCTGACTTATATTTCATCAGATAGACATATTCATATCTGATAGATCATCCGTGAAAGTGATGAAATAGAAATATCCACCTCTAGCACTTGTGCTCATGGACCCACATATATCAGTATATACTAGGCCCAAGAGCTCAGTAGCTCTCTCACCTTTTGTAGTAAAAGGTGACTTGGTCATTTTACCAAGAAGACAGGACTCACAGGTTGGAAGTGATTCACAATCACTGACTTCGAGGACTCCCTCTTGAGTCAACCTATTTATCCTGTTCTTGTTTATATGACCTAGCCTATAGTGCCATAAGTAGATATCTAATACACTATCTAATCTAGGGTGCTTGCCAGTAGAATAGACTACGTTAACAAGTTGTGATAACATATACACACTATTATTCAAATGTCCATAAAAAATAGTAACACCATTCATAATGATATTACAAACTTGTTTCTTTATTGAAATTTCATAATCATTTTTGACCAGAAGGCCTACAGAAATAAAATTTAAAAAGAAACAGGGACAGAAATGATAATCATTAAGAACAATGATATGAGACTCAAATATAAGTTTCAAAATTCTTAATGCTAGAACTGGAACTGGTCTTCCATCTCCAACATTCAGGAACCTCTCACCTTGCTCGAATCTCCTACTGACCTACAATCCCTGCAACGAATTACAAATATAGTAAGGGCTACTAGTATCCAATACCCAGTCAGTTATATCACAAATAGAGAAATTGCAAGGAGTTATCATATAAATATCTTATTCAGCAACAGCTTGCTTCTTTCTCTGCCTGTTCGGATCCAGGGAGGCAATATACTGAGGACAGTTCCTCTTTCAGTGCTCCCGCTTCTTACAAAAGAAGCATTCAGTTTGACTCTTATCGGGCTTGATCTTTCTGGTCTGGCCTTGCACTGATGTCCCAATCTGAACTTGGATCTTCTTCACTTTCTTCTTCTTGTTCTTCTTTCCTTTCTTAAAGGATCGAGAACCAGAAGATGAACCTCCCACTAAGTTCACCGACTCCTTGTGGAGTTGGTGATCCTTCTCAAAGTTCTGAAGCAACCTCAGTAACCCGTGGTAGTTTACTTCAGGCTTTATCATTCTATAATAAGTGAGGAATGGGAGATAAGACTTGGGCAGCGAGTTCAGTATTACATCTTTTCTAAGCTGCTCATGCAAGAAAAAGTCAAACTTGCTCAAATGCTCCATCAGCTCGATCATGTAATGATCAGTGACAGAGGCACCATCCTGCATTTTGGTGTTGAAGATGGCACAACTAGTCTTGTACCTCTCCACGTCATCAGGTATACCAAAGGCATCCTCCAACACTTGAAGCATGGCCTTTGACTAAGCCATCTCAAATCTGTGATTGAACTCATTGCTCATGGCAGCCAGCATGATGCAACGTACCATGATCCGATCATTAAGCCATTTTTGATGTCTCTGACTGTTCCACATGTTTTGGCAGCTGGCTCTTCAGGTGTAGGATCTGTTCATGCTCCAGGACTATCATCAACTTTCGGTACCAGCTACTGAAGTTGGATCCCACCAACTTATCATTATCCAACAATGATCGGAGCAATAGGAAAGTGGCCATATCTGCACAAAGGAAAATCATAATCTAATTAGTAATTGATTTATTAAACCTAAAGATTTGGACTTTAATCAAAAAGTTTCTCCCACTATTTTATTCGAATTGATAGCCTCTACCTCCAATTCGAGGAATTACCTTAATTCCTTAATGGGTGCTAGAATCCACTTAGACTGCACACAAATTCAACTTTGGTTGGCCAACTCATATACATCTAAAGATAGGTTCATAACCAATTATTCCTCTAAATAATTTCTAATAATTTTAATTTTGCCCCGATCCCTAATCAGTAGGCTTTGGCCTTCACTGAAAAGGTCTGGTTAGGTCCAACCATTAACATGACCATACTTGGCCCATCTAGCCAATGAATGATTAGGTCCAACTTTGGTTGGCTAACCTAACCACCATTTAGAAAGATGCAACCAAAAAATCATATTATGAATGATAATTCTATCAGCCGATAAGCACCAGGCCTTTGGGCCTCCAATGATTATCCAACTGATGGACCCATTATCATCCACTTAATGAAAGGCTATGATCTAGTTATCACAATAACTATTTCATCTTAAGGACCTAATAATTTTAGAGAATTTAATTGATTTAGAGGAGGAGGTCAAATGAACCAACTTATCATGATCCTCCCACTGGCTTCACCAAGTCAGCTTAAGGGAGACCATTAAAAGGACTGGTCTAGGAGCACCTAAATCAGTTACACTGATTTACCTAGCTGACATGGGTCAGCTTGAATAGTCAAGTGATCCGATCAAAATATAATTTCACCAAGAGGTCAGGTAAGTTTGATCGGTAGGACGGTCTGCCAAAGCTTGTCTTAGACACCATCAAAAATGGCCAGGTAAGCGGGCTACCAATTGAAAACTACTGGTCTGATTTACCTTAGACACCAACTGGTTTAATTAGTTTTGATTAGATCAACCTAACAGTTCGTGCTAGACCACTTAGTCAAGAATCAAGTCCATTTGGTTCTCGTTAAAGACATAGACTTGACCAACTACAACTATTGTAATTGATCTAGAGAAATCTTGACCTAATCTAAAACAATATTTGATTAGATTTAGTCAATTCTCTAATTAAGTCCATCTCTAACCTTAGGTCTAACCCAATTAATGGACCTAATTCCAACTAACCCATTAACCCAATGTGTTATGGTTTGTGTCTTAGGTTCTTCAATTCACAATCCTAGAACCTAATCAAACAACTTCTTAATTCTCAATTAAGTTTTGGGCTGAGGGTTGGGGTTTGGCTTTTCAAAAATAATTTTTATATTTGTAAAATATTTTTACAACATGGTTCTACCAACCAAGTTGCATGTTTGATTCATAATCAAAATATAAGTGAAATAATAATGAAACTACTTTAGATCTAATCTAAACAGGTTCATGTAATTGAAATAATTTCAATTTTAAACTGTGTAAATTTTTCAAACAAATATATGATGGTCGAGCTGGCTCTTCATTGAAGTCAAGCTGGCTCGATGATGTTTTGCTCGAGCATTAGTTCTGTCTACCTGAGAGAGCTGGCTCGAATCAGCATCGAGCCGGCTCAATTAATCCCCGAGCCGACTCAGCTGTATGCCTGAGCCGGCTCGGTTGGTTTCAGCAGAACTGTCAATGGTTCTTTACACGAGAATTATTAACAAAGAGATTTTATTTTAGATTTAAATACCTTTTAAATCTAATAAATCATAAATTTAATCTAGATAACATCTAACAAATTTATGATTAAAGATAGATCTACACGAACTAGGACAACCTTTGCACTGTAAGGGGTAAACCTTACAGCAGGACAACTTACAGTTCGTGATTAATCTAAAAATTTTAATTTTAGATTTAACAATCAGATTATAAATTAGATCTAATCTAAGAAATAATCTAAGCATATATAAATAATCATGTAATAAACAACCTAGGTTCTGATACAAATTGAAGGAACCAGATCTAGGATTTCAAGATCAGGCAGCGGAAGACTAAAATAAATCAAAATTTATCTTATTAAATTAGAAAATCTCTAGATCTAAGATTCTATTACATAGTTATTATATGACATTAAATCAAAAAATAAAATATAAAGAGCAAGAACTACATGTTGATCATATCAACATGTTTCTATACTACATCTAATGTATGTAAAATATAATAGATCAGATCTATTACCTTGAAGTTAGACGTTCTAACTTTACTGATCTGGACTTGAGAATGATGTTGCAAGCTGCACACGTGTCCAGCCTCTAGGAGTCATCTACACGAGCCCACGAATCATGATCAGAAGTCCTGGTCCAGAAAATCAATACAGTATGCTAGTACTGTGCTGATTCTTCTTCGATGGTCGATCTGATATCTCCTTCTTCTTGATTTAGACTCTTCCAATGATGAAAAGTAGGAGAAGGAGTTTTTAGATGTGAGATACTCTCAGAAAACTCATAGATGGAAGAAGAAAAGTAATTCAACAACCCTAGAAGAAGACCCTCTTCTTCTTCTCTTTGCTCTAACCTAGATACTTAGTTTTGTGTCTATTATATCTCCATGCCCCAACACTTTTTTCTCCTTAATTTTCACACACTCCAAAGGTCTCTCAATGCTCTATAATTCAAAAAAATTTTAATTAGAAATTCTTCTTAAATCAAGAGATATAAAGAATCCTTGTCTAGGTCAAATAGCTAGTCAAGAAAAATCCAACCAAGGCAAGAGGAGGGTTGCCCAACTCTTGGGTGCCCCATCCTTCTTTTTCTACCATGGACCATCAGCAAAGGGCACACAATATGTTCCATAAAATCCACAAAAACTCCAAAAAAAATATGGATAAAATCAGTGCCATAAGGAAAGAGTTTTGGTTTCTTAAAATTCTATCTCATAGAATTTGAAATCCAAACTAAGTCCTACTTTGACTTGGTCCACAACCACATTCTATGTAAGAGTGAAAGAGTGAAAAGTTTTGGGCATGCATGAAGGCCTGGGAGAGAAGGTTTTGTCACACAAAATAAGAGAGAGTAGGCATGGGGGGCTAAGGTGGCGCAAAGTGGAATCCTAGTCTTACTAGGGTTCAATCTATGACTTGTTCAAAT
The DNA here is from genome assembly GCF_000442705.2 of Elaeis guineensis. Taxonomy (NCBI): domain Eukaryota; kingdom Viridiplantae; phylum Streptophyta; class Magnoliopsida; order Arecales; family Arecaceae; genus Elaeis; species Elaeis guineensis. The sequence continues at coordinate 85,588,991 of NC_026000.2, forward strand.
TTGGTTTCTCAAACCAAATCAAACCAAAATCAAATCGACCCAATTAAAATAGGTCTTAACCCAATTAAGAATCTAATTTAATCATATTAAATTAGATTTAAATTAGATTTAATTTTTTAATCAAATTAGAAATTAGGTTGACCCAAGTCCTAATTGAACTAGGACTAGTTTTTTCTTGTACTTGACTTATCCAATAAACCAATTGAACCTGATCCAATCAAGCCCAAACTAAATTTAATTAAATTATATTTAATTAAACTTAATCTCAATCCATTAAATTAATCAAATTAAGTCAATTAGCAATTAAATTGCTAATCGATCCTCTTGCAACACTTGTACTAGGTTAAATGTCAATCGTATTGATCGTTTAACCCTAGAACGATTTTTAATCATTGATCAACCATCCGATCGGATCGTGAACTCTAATTTGTGTGACCTCACAGACCTGAACCTAAGTCGATAGTATAGGAATAAATTTTTGTACTAATCGAAGTAACCATCTAGTAATGTTACCCGACGGTCGGATAGGTCGAATGTATAGAACAATATCCTTAGAACCTATGCGGATATAGTTTCCATATAATTCATCCCCTTGACCAAAATGCTCGTAGAATATCTCAGAGTTCAACTGTCAACTTTGATCAGGTTGTCCACATTGTATTTCAAAATATCAAATCTATCTGATGGATTACCCTAGCGTAGTTTTTGCTAAATTGAAATACAGCGACTCATTCTTCTCCAACTCTTAGAGTGGTCAATCCCATCTTGATCACACTCCGACTTTGCAAGTACTTGACTGTGCCCAGAAGCCTTCTGTCACTGAATTAGAAATTCAGTTAGTCCAGTACCAAAGCACAGTGAGTTGCTTGAAAGTCACTGAGGCGATCTCAGGTCTAAGGGACACTTATACCTATATCCCATCAGAGACATTCTCGACAGCAGAATACTCTAGAGTTGGTCATGTTCAATGACGATGTACCCATATATCTCACTTGTATGCCATACCAGTGTCTCCACACTCCTTGGTTAAGAGGACAACCAACCCATATGGCCTATAGCAACTTATGCTCAATAGAAGCTGTCGTCCTTATTAACAGCCTATCATTTGGTCGTGAATAGTTTTAAGGACTAATCGATAAATCTTCTCTTTATAGAACCTAAATAGTCCTAAGAATTTCATCACAACAACACAGATCATTAGAAGATGAAAACTTATCATGAAAATATCAAAAATATATTTTATTTATTAACAAATCAATTATAATACAAGGTTGCTCAACCGTCAATAGGCTAACGATTGGCTTTTGGGATATATTTTCCAACACTTCATCCCTAAGATGTAGGATGCTTCTCCCAAATCCTTCATAAAAAACTGTGATGATAACCACAACTTCACACTTTATAAAGTCGGGATGACATTTTCTAGTAACAATATGTCATCCACATACAGCATAAGAAAGATGACTACAGAATCGAAAGCCCACTTGTAGATGTGAGGCTCTTCTCCATTCCTAACGAAGTCATACGTTTTGATTACCTTATCAAATCACATATTCCAACTCCTAGATGCCTGCTTAAGTCTGTAAATAGACCTATTCAGCTTGCACACTTTCAACTCATCAATGGATGTGAACCCTTCAAGTTATATCATATACAGCTCTTCTTCCAGCTCTCCATTAAAAAAACTAGTTTTGACATCCATCTGCTAGATCTCATAATCTAAGTGTGCAGTGATAGCAAGCATAATTGTATGGACTTGAACATTACCACAAGAGAGAATGTCTTGTCATAGTCAATACCATAATGCTGACGATAACCTTTGGTAGCTAGACGGGCTTTATAGATCTCTACCTTCCCGTCTGGTCCTCTTTTTCTTTTGAAAATCCATTTACACCCTATGGGTTTTATCCCTTTGGGTGGATCAACTAGTGTCCATACCCCATTGATCTCTCTGAACTTCATTTCGAACTTCATGGCCTCAAATCATTTCTGGGAGTTGGCCTTTGCATGGCTTCTATATAGGTGATCAAATCCTCATCGTTCTCATCAAGTTCAATGGGATTACCATCCTGAATCAAAAAATCATAGTATCTGTTCGACTAATGCAGTACTCTAAAAATTTATTAAGGTGCCAACAATCTTTTATGTATAAAAAATCTCTTTCCTAGTTTGCATCTTATCTCTAATTCGGATCGAATTCGAATTAGGCAAGAGATAAGATTATGACTGATCAAATATTGCTGCCCACTTTTTATTGGACCCTCTATTATGACATCAAAAATTACAACCCAAATTCAATTAGGCATGGAGAAATTGGTATGGATTCAGGAGTGGCGCAGGAGATAAGGATAGAGTCCAAGTTCATAAGGACTCTTCATTTGTAATTTTGATTCTAATCCAAATCAAATTTGGATTGAATCCACTAATAGAAATAAATCTAATCTAATTAAAAATCTTGATATCTCATCAAATTTTTAACCCAATTAGGAATTAGTCGAGTCAAAACTCTGATCGAATCAGGATCAAATTTTTCTTTTAATCGGGCTTGATCATATCAAACCCAATCAGAGTCGAACTAAATCCAATTCAATTAGACTTCATCCAAAGCTCTTTCTTCAATCAAATTGAGTTAATTAGTAATCTAATTACTTATTAATTCTTTATTAATAGTAGAATCTCAGTCTTAGTGGGACTCTCCCATAGAGTCCTAATCCGAGTAGGACTCTTGACGAGAGTCACAATCTAATTGGACTCTTTAACCATATGATCTAACCAAATCTTCTAATGTGTGCAACCCATAGAGGTTCGAACCTAAGCCAGTAGCAAAGGAATAATTTTCTATATCAATCTATGTAACCATCTAGCAATGCTGACCCAACGACTGGATAGGTCAAAGTGTTGCAAAGCAACCTAACAGAACCTACTGGCGTATGGTTACCGTATAATTCATCCCTTTGACCCAAATGCATAAGATGACCTAGGGTTTAACTGTCAACCCTAATTTAGTCAACCATATTATATTTTAACCTTTTAAATCCATCACATGGATTATCCTGGCCAAGATTTTACTGAAGTGAAATACATTGATGCTATCTCCTACTAATTCAGAGAGATCAATTTCATCTTGACTCACACACTGACTTGATAAGTACTTGACTGTACCCAATATCCTTCCATCATTGAGTTAGAAACTTAGATGGTCCAGTACTAAAATACAAAGAATTGCTTACAAGTCACTGTGGTGGTCTCAGGTCAGAGGGACACTTATACACATACCTTTCACAAGCTACCCTTGATAGCAGAGTGCTTGGCACATGGCCACGTTTGATGCAAATGTACTCCTATATTTCATCTGCATGCTATAACAGTATCTGCATACTTTTTGGTTAAGAGGATAACTAACTCATATGGCACACAATGACCTACACTTGATATCACTATTGTCCTAGTAATAGCGTATCGTTTGGTCGTGAATATTTTTAAGGACTTAACAACAAATCCTTCATTGTCGATTAATTATAGTCTTAAGAACTTCATTACAACACAAGAGTTCAAAGATGGTAAATTTATAATAAAAATACTAAATAATTTTTATTAATAAAAATTTATATATAATTTACAAGATGAGCACAATCGTCAACAGGTTGATGATTGGCTTTGGGACACATTTCTCAATAATTCTCATTTGGAATAAAGCCAATTAGTACAGTATCGAATACCCATCTTCGACTTGTGGTCATCAAATTCTTTGATTCTGAGAGCTTTAGTAAATGGGTCAGCCAGGTTCTCCTTCTCCTCGATCTTCTGAAGGTCGACGTCACCTTGATCCATGATCTTTCGGATAAGGTGATAGCGGCGCAGAATATGTTTGGTGCGCTGATGAGATATTGACTCTTTGGCTTGAGCAATGGCTCCAGTATTATTGCAGTATAACAAGATAGAGCCATCAACAGAGGGTGCCACTTCGAGCTCACCGATGAACTTCCGCAACCATATAGCTTTTTTTACAGCATCGGATACCGTAATATACTCTGCTTCACAAACAATCTGCCACAGTATGCTGCTTGAAATTTTTCCAACAGATCGCTCCATCATTTAGAGTAAAAATATAATCCAACACACTCTTACTATCGTTATGGTTTGACTAAAAGCTAGAGTCGGTGAACCCCATAAGTTTCAAGTCAGTTTCACCAAAGACAAGCCACTGGTCCTTAGTATTTCTCAAATACTTAAGAATGGTCTTTACGACCTTCTAGTGATTTTCTCCTAGATCAGACTGGTGTCTACGCACTACCCCTAGTGAGTATGCTATGTCTGATCTCATACATATCATGATGTACATAATCCATTATCGAAGCATATAGAACTCTACTCATATACTCTCTCTCTTGAGGAGTTGTCGGACAATCTCCTTTTGAAAGAGAAATTCTTTGGTCTATCGAAAGATAGTCCTTCTTGAAATTCTTTATGCTGAACCGTTTCAGCATGGTATATGAGTAGAGTCCGAGCAACCTCTTAGATCTATCCCTGTAGATCTTCATCCCCAGGATGTAGGCTGCTTCTCTCAGATCTTTCATGAAGAATTGTAACGACAACCACACTTTTATTCCTTAAAATACAAGGACATCATTCTCGATTAAGAGAATGTCATCCACATACAATACAAAAAATATAATTATTGAACCATTTTTCTACTTATATATATAGGGTTCCTCTCCGTTCCTAACGAAGCCATAGGTTCTGGTCACCTTATCAAAACGTATGTTCCAACTCCGAGATGCTTGCTTCAATCCATAAATAGATTTTTAAAGCTTGCATACCTTGGACTCATCTATGGATGTGAAACCTTTAGGTTGTATCATATATATCTCTTTATTCAGCTCTCTATTTAGGAAAGCTATCTTCACATCTATTTGTCAGACTTCATAGTCTAGGTATGCTGCTATCACAAGTATAATCCGAATAGACTTGAGCATTACCACAGGAGAAAATATTTTATTATAGTCAATATCATAATGCTAATGATAGTCCTTGGCAACTAAACGGGCTTTATAAGTCTCCACCTTTCTGTCTACGCCTCTCTTCCTCTTGAAGACCCACTTACACCCTATGGGTTTAACTCCTTCAGGTGGATCAACCAATATCCATACATTCTTGACCTTCATGGACTCTATTTTGGATTTTATGATTTTAAACCATTTATTAGAGTCAGACCTCTGCATCGCATCCATGTAATTGATCAGATCCTCATCGTTCTCATCGAGTTCGATAGGATCCTCATCTCAGACCAAGAAACTTAAGTATCTGTCTGACTGATGCGGTACTCTATCGGATCACCTTAAAGATATTTGTTCATTAAGCTTCGGGTTTGATCTTATCAAATCTAGTTCAAATTCAATCATTGGTTTCAGTTTTTCTACCTATCAAACTTCATCAAGCTCGATTTTAGAGGCACTTATTCCTTCACTAAGAAATTTCTTTTTCAAAAAGTGTGCCTTACTGCTAATAAACACCTTTTGTTCAGTAGGCAGGTAAAAGTAATATCCCCTTATTTTCTTAGGGTACCCTATGAAGTTACATTTATCGGATCTTGGACTGAGCTTGTCAGTTTGTAATCATTTAACATAAGCTGAACACCCCCAGACCCTAAAGTAAGAGAGATTCGGCCTACACCCTGACTATATCTCATATGGTGTCTTACCAACTGACTTGCTTGAAATTTTATTAAGCATAAGACAGACTATTTCAAGTGCATATCCTCAAAAGGAGATTGACAAAGTTGCAAATCCCATCATGGACTGAACCATATCCAACAAGGTTCGATTCCTTCTTTCTGAGATGCCATTATGCTGTGGTGTCCTTGGAGGGATCCATTAGGAGAGAATCCCATTCTCTCTTAGATATGTCAAAAATTTACTGGAGAGGTATTCAACTCCTCAGTCAGATCGAAGAGTTTTAATACTTTTTTCAATTTGTTTCTCTACTTCATTACAGAACTGTTTGAATATTTCAAATGATTCAGACTTGTGTTTCATCAAGTAGACATACCCATATCTAGATAGGTTGTCTGTGAATGTAATGAAATAGCTATACACTCCTCTGGCATATGTGCTTAAGGGTCCACATACATCAGTATATATTAGACCTAACACATCACTAGCTCGTTCACCTTTTCTAGTAAAAAGTGACTTGGTCATCTTTCTAAGCAAACAAGACTTATAGGTAGGTAAAGATTTACCATCATTTTTATCAAGAATTCCTTCTTGAACTAACCTATTCATCCTGTTCTTATTGATATGATCTAACCTACAATGCCAAAGGTAGGCATCCACGACATCATCTATTCTAGGGCATTTATTTGAAATATACATTACATTAGATCTAGATACAACATAGATATCATTGTTCAACTGTCTATGCAAAATTGTAACACCTTTCAAAATGATATTATAAAAAATTTTTTTATTGATATTTCATAATTGAAATTGGCCAAAAGACTTATAGAAATAATATTTAAAAAAAATTAGGACAGTAATAACACTCATCAAGAACAATGTGACGAGACTCGAATACAAGCTTAATGATTCTAAAGCTAGAACTAAAACTAATCTTCCATCTCCAACGTTTAGAAATCTCTCACCATCTCCAAATCTCTTAATGACCTGAAGACCCTGCAACAAATTACAAATGTAAATAGAGCTACTGATATCTAATACCCAGGTCATTGTATCAAAAAGAGAGAAGTTACAAGATGTTATCACATAAGTATCTTATCTAGAAACTGATTGCTTCTTCTTCTTTGGTCTGTTCGGATCAAGAGAAGCAATATACTGAGGACAATTCTTCTTTCAGTAATCCTACTTGCAAAAGAAGCACTTTGCCTAACTTTGATCAGTCTTGAACTTGAGTTTCTGAAACTGACTCCCAGCCAGGCACCTTCTTATTCTTCTTCTTCTTTTCTTTCTTAAAGGAACAACGACTATCCGAAGAAGATCCTCTCACTAAATTCACTATCTCCTTGTAGAGCTAGTGATCCTTCTCAAAAATCTGTAGAAATCCCAACAGATCATGGTAGTTGACTACAGGTTTCATCATTCTGAAATGATAGAGGAACGACAAGTAGGACTTGGGTAGGGAGTTCAGGATTGCATTCTTCCCCAATTGTTCGTGCAAGGAAAAGCTGAGTTTGCTTAGTTTTTCAATCTGCTCGATCATGTATAATACATGATCGGTAACAGACGCACCCTCCCTTATCTGGGCATTGAAAATGGTGCAACTAGTCTTGTGCCACTTAACATCGTCAAGAGTACCAAAGTAATCCCTCAACACTTGAAGCATTTCCTCTAACTGAGCTTCTTCAAACTTTCGACTGAACTCATCGTCCATGGAGGCCCGCATGATGCAATGAATTATGGTGCGATCGTTGAGCCACTTCAAATAAGTATCTGAAACCTCTCCTCGGGCATTAGGAGCAGGCTCCTCAGGTGCCGGATCCGTTATCACATAAAGGATCCTCTCGTGCTCCAAAACTATCTTTAACTTGCGATACCAATTATTAAAATTCGATCTGCTAAGCTTCTCACTGTCCAATAATGATCGGAGTGACAAGTTTGAGGCCATATCTGCACACACAAGAAAAATATAAAATCTAATTAGTATATAAATTTACTAATCTTAAAGATATAGACTTTAGTCTAAAGGTTCTTCTACTATTTTATACGAATTGGTAGCCTTTACCTCCAATTCGAAGAATTATCTTAATTCTTTAGTGGGTACTAGAATCTACATAGACTACATATAGGCCTGAGGATGGCTCGGTCAACTCATATGTATCAATGGGTAGGTTCTCAACCAATTATTTCTCCAAATAATTTTTAGTATTTAATTTAGTCCTAGATTTCATTTTAGTAGGCGATGAACCTCCACTAAAAGTCCCGATTAGATCAAACCATTAATATGAACCTATTTAATGATTCTAACTAATGAGTGATCAGGTCCGAGGATGGCTTGATCAACCCAACCATCATCAGATAGTTCAACAGAGTCATCATATGATGAATGATAATTTTACTATTCAAAGTAAACACCAGAAGGATGGCGCCTGTAATGTCAATCATAAATAATGAATCCATTATCACTCACCTTAATGGGAGGCTATGATCTAGTTATCACTATAACTAGCTCATTTTAGGGACCTAATAATTTAAAGGGTTTAATCGATTTAGAGAAAAAAGAGAAAATTAATCGATAGACCATAATCCTCCCACTAACTTTATCAAGTCATTGAATAGGGTTAGGTCATGCTGATTGAACTGACACCTAGATCAGTCACACTGATCAACTTTAATGGTATGGGCTAACTCGAATCACTTAGTGATCTAATCAAAATCTAGTTTATCAAATTGATCAGATAAGTGAGATCGGTAGGAGGGTCTGCTAAGCTTGCCTTAGACACCATCGAAATGGCTAGGTAAGCTGCTCTCAATTAAAAATCATCCATCGAAATGCCAAACTTGCTTTAGATACTAATTAGTTAACTAGTTTTGATTTGACCAACTTAATGATTCAGGTTCAACCACTGAGCCACAATCAAGATCTATTTGGTCTAATCAAAGATATGGACTTGACCATCTATAACTATTGTATTAGAAAAACTCTGGTTACTCTAATTCAATATTTGGTTAGACTTAATCAATTTTTCTACATGATCAATCAATTCTTTAATTCTAACCTTAGGTCTAATCCAATTAAAGAAAATGACCTAATTTGAGCTAATCCATATCTTATATTTTATACAATGTCATTAGATCTAAATCATAATTCTAGATCTATTGAGTTTAATATTTAATTCTTAATTAAGTTTTGCATCAACAAGGTTAAGGTTTTGAAAATAATTTTTTATGTAAAATTTTTATATTAAATCATAAAATCTTTTAGATCAAATCTAAATTTTTAAGATTTTAAATCAAAATAATTTTGATTAAACAAGATTACATGTAACTAGTTTCTTTGCAACTTGCATCACATATAATAACACCTAGGGTTTCAAGATCTAGGATTTTACAGAAAAGTAAATTTTCTCTTTTTGCTTTCCTCTTCATAGGACCTACAGTGGCATCCCTACATGCCATGAAAAGTACCCCATTGAATGGGAAGAGAGGGTCATGAAACTCTATTTTCTCCTATGATCGGACAGTCTAGTGATTACCCAATCTGAGTACTTTGCTACTCAGAACATCAAATCTAAATAGATAATAATCAGATTTGAAAATAAACTAATTTAGATCTAATCTAAATCATAAATAATTAGATCAAATAAAAAAATTAGATCTAAAATCATATTAATTCACATCAAAACAACCATGCTCTGATACCAGTTGAAGAAAATATGCGGTAGTGTAGTATATGTGATTTTAAAAATTTTATGCAGTGAAAATGAAAGATTAAACAATTTAATCCTAATCACATGCATAAGATCTAATCTTAAACTATCACATTATGATCTATTATATGAAAAGCATACACTTTAGATCTGAAAACAAAAACATGCATCGATCTCATCGTGCTGAAAACCTAGATCTAACTATTAGATCTACCATAGGAATCAAAATAAGTTAGAGATTATTATCAAACAAATTTTGATCTTGATCTCCTTTAGTCCAACAGTTGGAGAGGATATTTTTTAGATCACTTGCAGTCACACAAAGTTATCTAGCCTCTATAGAAAAATCCACGCGAAGACTGACGCAGATCAGAAACTTGGAGGTGCTAGCCTGCAAGTAACTTTGACATCTGATCTCTTTCTTCATCTACAAGCATCTTGGACACTCCAAAGTAGTAGAAGATCTAGAGGACGAAGAGAGGAGGAGGAGAAGAGTTCTAGAATACCAAAAAATAGCAAGAGAATTGATCATGGGATATCCAAGAGAGAAGATCCTTTTTTACAGACTAGAAATTAGGGTTTTTCCAAGGAAAGGCGCCAATAGTCCATGCCAAAACCACCTTTTTGCATCTCAAAAATTTTTAGAAATAACTTTTATATGTGGAGAAGGATTCTAATTTCTCATACCCCCAAGAACTCTCCAAGAAAATAGAAAAAAATTCATTAAGGTGCCAACAATCTTCCACATATAAAAAATCCCTTTCCTAGATTGCATCTTATCTCTAATTTGGATCGCATTCGAATCAGGCAAAAGATAAGATTATGACTCATCAAATATTGCTGCCCACTCTTATTAGACCCTTTATCATGATGCCAAAAATCATAACCCTAATCCAATTAGAGAAATTGACATGGGTTCAGGAGTGGCGCAAGAGATAAGGATAGAGTCCAAGTTGACAAGGACTCTTCATTTTCAATTTTGATTCTAATCCAAATCAAATTTAGATTGAACCAACTAATAAAAATGAACCTAATATAATTAAAAACCTAATTATCTCATCAAATTTTTAATCCAATTAGGAATTAGCCGAGTCAAAACTTTGATCGAATCCGAATCAAATTTCTGTTGTAATCGGGCTCGATCATATCAAACCTAATCAAAGTCGAACTGAATCCAATTCAATTAGACTGGATCCAAAGCTCTTTGCTCAATCAAATTGAGTCAGTTAGTAATCTAATACTTATTAATTCTCTATTAATAGTAAAATTTCAGACCCAGTGGGACTCTCACACAGAGTCCTAATTCGAGTAGGACTCTTCACCAGAGTCACAATTCAATTGGACTCTTCAGCCATCTGATCTGATCAAATCTTCTAATATATGTGATTGCATAGGTTCGAATCTAAGTCGGTAGTATAAGAATAATTTTTTATACCAATCGATGTAACCATCTAATAATGGTGATCCGACGAACGAATAGATCGAAGTATTTGTAAAGCAACCTTCTAGAATCTATTGGCATATGGTTACCATATAATTCATCCCTTTAACCCAAATACTCAAGATGACCTAGGGTTTAACTGTCAACCCTAATTTAGTCAACCATATTATATTTTAACCTTTTAAATCTATCTCATAGATTATCCTAGTTAAGATTTTACTGAATTGAAATACACTAGTGCATATCTTCTACTAAATTTAGAGAGGTTAATTTCATCTTAACTCACACACCGACTTGATAAGTACTTTACTGTACCCAGTATCCTTCCATCACTAAGTTAGAAACTCAAATGGTCTTATACTAAAGTACAATGAATTGCTTACAAGTCACCGTAGTGGTCTCAGATCGGAGGGACACTTATACTCATACCCTTTACGAGCTACTCTTGACGGTAAAGTGCTCGATACATGATCACGTTCGATGCGAATATACTCCTACATTCCATCTGCATGCCATAATAGTGTCTCCATACTCCTTGATTAAAAGGGCAACCAACTCATATGGCACACAATGACCTACACTTGATATCGCCATCGTCCTAGTAATAGTGTATCGTTTGGTCGCAAATATTTTTAAGGACTTAATGATAAATCCTTCTTTGTCGATTAGTTATAGTCCTAAGGACTTCATTACAATACAGGAGTTTAAAGATAATCAATTTGTAATGAAAATACTACATAACTTTTATTAATAAAAATTTATATATAATTTACAAAATAAACACAATCGTTAACAGGATGACGATTTGTTTTGGGACACATTTTCCAATAGCTTATGCCTTGGACATTGTAAGTAGATTTTAGGCTGATCCCCGAGAGGATCATTGAAAAGCTGTAAAAAATATACTAAAGTACTTGAGAAGGACTAAAGATATTTTTCTCATATATGGTAGATCTGATTTAAAATTGATAGGTTATACTAATTTTAATTTTCAATCTGATCTGGATGATAGCAAATTCATATCTAGGTATGTGTTCACCTTGTATGGTGGTGCAGTAAGTTGGAAGAATTTCAAACAGCAAACTGTTACTGACTTAGTCACTGAGGCTGTATATTGTTGCTAGTGAGGCTACTAAGGAGATTAAACAACCAGTGCCTCTTTATTGTGATAATACTAGGGTAGTTGCTCAAGCTAAGGAACCGATGTCTCATCATAAATCCAAGCACATCCTAAGATGGCTCCACCTCATTCGAGAGAGAGTTGAAAGACACAATGTGATCTTGGAGCAAGTTGATACCAAGAATAATATAGTGGATCCATTTACTAAGGCCTTGTCAATGCAGTAGTTTGACCATCACTTTGATTGTATGGCATCAAGTATAGGGATGATTAACTTTAGTGCAAGTAAGAGATTGAAAGAATAATACTCTACATGCCAATCGCATACGAGATGCGATAGGATGTTTTCTGTAATTTATCTTCTAGACTCATATAATTGATATTAATATTATTAATAAAATAGATATTTTTGATTTATTATATGCTGCATCTTATTATTTTTAAGATTATAATGAACCCCATAGGTCTGAAAAATGATTTTAGGGCCATGATGAGATCATACCAGTGAAACTTAAAACCTTGATAGCCATGACCTAAAATATTCTCAGTCATTGGTTCATTGAGTCAAGGATCAATGATATCGATAAGACTGGTATGTCCTATGTATGCTCAGAGATGAAGGTGATTGATCTCACAACTACTTATGTAGTGATACTAATACAAGGATGTGGGTGCTCATTAGAGAATGAATTCACTGAATAGACCTGTGAGAGAATATCTGATGGAATTTTATTTACATATCAGCTAATGGTTCTTTAGTGGGAGTTGTGTAAGTGATCCTTTGACCTGAGATTGCCATGATACCTTGTGTACATGAATCCATATTTTGATTCACTTCCTAACTTGATTCTCTAATCTTTATTTAGGATGTTCTGGATATGGTAAAGTATGTATGGAGATTGTGAGTGATCAATAAGGGATCAGTCACTCCTAATAAGAGGAGCGAACATCTTATGTGATCTCATAGGTCGATGATTCTAGAAGTGTTTAGCCAAAGCAGGATGATAATTAGAAAGAGATTTCTAATGTATCATCAACTGAATCATCACCTTTTGATCGAGATATGTATAGATAAGCAATTGAGTTTGACATGTTTCCATGCCCACAGCTCATTTGGGATGTTGTTTGACTGAAGGATTGAATTACACGATAACTTACCACTGAAGGATATTTTGATAATTTTTCACTAAAATTTTAAATCTTTTGGGTCATCATGACATATTGCCAAATGTCAATCTTAACTTGTAGACTCTTCAAAATTAATTAGAAAAATTTCTAATTGATTGGGACTCTTGGGCTGACCTAATATACTCGGATTAGGGTTACATCGAGAGTTTGTGTCCACTGCTAGCTAAATTTGAAATCCAATGGGTCACACACTTTAAAATTTAGTCTTGATCTAATTTAATTAAGATTTAATATAAATTTTAAGGGTTAATTTGATATGCTAGCACATTGTATAAACCCAAGTTCCTAAATTGGTTCAGTTCAAAGTGTTTGAGCTAAACTAGACCAGTTGCCTTTGACTTAATGAGATTGGGTCTGTTTTAATTGGGTTCTTATCTAACTTAAAACTATTTTAAGTGTGGAAGAACTCCTCTGCACCCACCAGATCTCACACCAATAATTAATTGTCGCCCCCTCTTAATTGGCATTGGAAGGTGAAGAGTCCTTCTTAATGAAGGCTCTCTTATGTTATCTCTTAGTTTTCTCATCCAAAACCTTAATGATTTCATGTTAATTTATTATAAAAAAATTATGAGGCACAGAAGAGGAGGAGTTCTTTTGTGTGAAGGCTCTCCTATACTAAAATAAATCACGGTGATTTATTTCACCACATGAGAAGGTGGAGCACCAAAAGTTAGCACCCCTTGGTCCTTCCTCACATCTCTTCTTTGCCTATTTATATGTGGTGTCCCATATGAGCCAAGTGCTAGAGTTTGGATGAAAACTAGAGCTAATTGGTGTGTAAATGGGAAAAAAAATTTGAAAAAAATTTGAGAAAAAGAGAATGAAAAATTGAGAGGGAAAAATTGTAAGAAGGGTGGTGAGAGAATTAGCAAGTATTGCTAGTTAGCCCTAGGATTTGATTTTTCCATATGTTGGAGCTCAAAATCAAATTTAGGTTGTGAGACTTCTGAAGAATATCTTCTTGGTATGATTTTGATGGCAAAATCGAAGGTAACTGAGCTTTGGTGTGATCATACTTTGAATTGGAAGCTGACAGTATTTTTAAGAAGACAAAGCTACGACAGCACACCGATTAGGAAGGACCTTGGCCAACTTCCATATGGATCACCATTGGAGGGCTTCTACTTCAGAGTCTCATGGAGATCACCATTATACCATATTACTTTTTAGTGAAAGTTTAAAATTCTATCTCTTTGCATGTTTATTTTTGTTTTGTTCGACATAGACAAGGTGATTCTAGGGTTTGAATTTTAGTTTGATGATTTTAATTGTTAAAGCTATTGATATGTTTGTTTTAAAATTTTTAAAATTTTATTTTCACTATGTGACTGAAACCCAACACTACTCGCATTAGGAATCCTCGATGCTCCCTTCCTTTGACCATGCCTAAGAGAACCATGGGGGGCCAACACTTGGTGCCCTCTAACCCTTTCTCTCACATGCCAACTAGGGATATGGGATGCCCCCTAGTTGGTCCTTCATGCCATCTTCATGTGGGCATGCCCCAACTTGATCAAATCAAGCGGTGCCCCACTAAAAACAATCAAGGACTTAATCAAGGGTTGGAACCCTTAATCCCTATGATCTAAAATCTTAGGCACCAAATAATTGGAGCCCAATGAATCTAATTCATTTGGGTTATTAGTAGATAATTAACTTAAATTAATCTTATCAAATACATAATTCAAATATAAAAAAAAATTGGGTTCAATCTTGTGCTAGCAAGGTTATCCTGAACCCAATAGGATTTCTTTAAACGTAATTGAGACATCATAAGCTCAATTGCTTATTCCATACCGAATTTCTTTATTGTGTGATCCTATAAGTTCAATTCTATTTCATAGTTAAATATACCATGATCTCTATCATAGTATTATTGAAACTCTTTTCAATGGATCGAAACGATTCCACTCTCACTCAACAAGGATTATTGATTCTGAAAAATCATAGTCAGTCCTCACAATCCATCAATGACACTTAATAGTTTATAGTGGCAACCCAGTAGAATCAAAAAAGAATCTCAAGGTGCAGTTCACATGTGATTCAGTCCTTTTATCATGAGTCTCGTCTAGATGGTAGGTCATAGATAAATCATCAAACCTCATCACCAGTCATATGATAAATTTGATTATCTTAAGTTCAATTATGATCCTCATGAAAATTTTTTTCTATTAATCATATAACTATGGCCATAGACTTACAAACTTAGCCTCTCAAATCTTATAAGACTATTCTTCTCTATCAAGGATGATAGATTCCATCTAGATGTGCACCCTACTCTTACAGTGGATCAACTATCGTCAACATCTATTATAAGGACTCAATAAGGCCATATTTATGTGTCAGTCAAATTCTAGCAGCTTCACTATATGTAGCTGTGCCATCGCACATCAAAAGACTATTCATACAACTATAGCAATGAGATGATCATTAACGATTGAGTAGAAATTCAAGTGATCTCTCATGTTGTCACACTCAATTCTAGTTGTTCTCTAACAACTATCTGTACTTATCGCTTGGTGTCTCTATGCTATAGATCAGAGATTCATCTATCTCGAAGGAAGTGATCTATGCACCAGTCTATCCAGATCGATCACTATCTTCATGATGATACTATAATCGAGAGCAATTGAGGAATTGAAGGAAAAAAAAACCATTTCTCTTTGGACGACCCAGGTTGCATCTAAAACTTTTTCTATTAATCTACATAAATAAGGATCAAATATTTAACTAATTAGTAGTGGAATTAGAGATTAAATGTTAAATAATCTGAATTAAACCTTCGAGAGGCCTGGATGCACAGATCCTCCACTTCGCATGCATGCCAGACGCTGCAGAAAAGTAGGATGAACTCCGATCGAATCACCTTCGCAACCCAATCAAATGAGGGAGGAGAGGTACTAGTGTGACACATCACACCAGCAAGTGGGACACCCAACAAGGGCCCCATGCCAAGGAGAAAGGGGTGGCACTAAAGGGAGACGCCAAGGATGAGAAGAAGGGACCTCTCTCTCTTCTTACACCTCTCTCTCTTTTTCTCTTCTCTCAATCTGATTTATTTGCTATGCATCCATAGGTAGAGACCCTCTCTGTCTATAGATGAATCCCATGACCTAATAAGTATAGGACTCCTAACTCAAATCTGATTTGAATCAGTCTAATACTAATGAAAGAAGTATTCCTACATGAAATAGAATTGCCATCACTTATGACAACTACTTTGCACCCAATCCCTCACCCACATGGGATGCCCCAAACTAGAACTATTCTGGGAGTTGGTCAGCCCATATGAGAAGAGAATCTCAGTGCAAGAAGAATTTCTCATATCTAATCAAAAATGGATCCGATTCGAATCTAATTCAAAACTGGTTCGAAACAATTTCAAAAGACTGTCAATCTCAAACTCTTTAAGATTTTTTATATCAAGTCTAACTTAAAATTTTAGATCCAATTAAGTTTAATTAATTCAGATCTAATCTAAAATTAATTGGTATTTAAATTTAATCTTTTATATACTCCATGGATCATAGATCAGAAACTGTTCATCCTCGAAATCAAACTCGAACCTCATGTGTAGTGCTAGCTAGACATAGTCAACTCTTCAATTCTATTTGATCCATAACTTAATTCTCAATTAAATTAGATTATATATTCAATCAAGTCAAGTACTTCCAAATTAAACATATAAATATTGGCTTCCTACTTTGTCTGACTTATATGCGTGACTCCATAGGTTCAAACACTAAGCCGATAGTACAGAAATCAATTTTTATACTAATCGAGATACCATCTAGCAATGGTTCCTGATATTCAAATAGGTCGAATTATCATAAAAAAATATTTCAGAACCCATACATATAGTTACCGCATAATTCATCCTTTTGACTTTGAATGCTCTAAGATGGTTTCAGGTTAACTATCAACTGAGATTGCTTTATCCACATTATATTTCAATCTTTCAAATCTATTTAATAGATTATCCTGGCCAAGGCTTTACTAAATTGAAATACAGAGATACATCAACTCCAATAATTCAAAGGGATCAATCCCATCTTGATCCACACATAGAATTCGTAAGTACTTGACTTTACCAATAGCCTTCCATTACTGCATTAGAAATTCAGATAGTTCGACATCAGAGTACAGTGAGTTGCTTGTAAGTCCTATAGTGATCTCAGATCTGAAAGATACATATACCCATGTACTTCACGAGTAGCTCTTGACAGTAGAACACTCAGCAAGTGAGTCACTTGTTCAGTGATAATGCACTCCTACATCTCACCTATATACCATACTAGTATCACCACACTCTTTGGTTAAGAAAACAACCAACTCATATGGCATACAATGACCTCCACTCGATAAACGTCTTCATCCTGTAATGACGTATCATTTGGTTGCAAACATATTTAAGAACTATATGATAAATTCTCTCTTTATCATACATTAACATAGTTTTAAGGACTTCTTCACAGCACAAGAGTTCAAAAAAGATATAACTTTATGATGAAAAAATACTAGAATAATTTTTATTCATTTATCCATAATTCATATACAAAGAGAAAATCAATCTTACATAATTGGTTTTAGGATACAATTTCCTACAACTCCCATTTAGACTAAAGCCAATCGGGATAGTATCTTATACCCATCTTCCATTTGAAGTCATCAAACTCTTTGATCTCGAGAGCTTTAACGAAGGGGTTGGCTAAGTTTTCCTTTCTATTGATTTTTTGAAGCTCGACGTCACCTCGATTCATGATCTCTCATACCAGGTGATAGCAGTGCAGAACATGCTTGGTGTGATGGTGCGTCTTTGGTTCTTTCATCTGAGCTATGGCACTGGAGCTATCACAATATAGCAGAACAGGGCCATCAATAGAAGGTGTAACTTCTAGCTCAGTGATGAACTTTCGCAACCACACCACCTCTTTTGTAGCATCTGATGCAGCAATGTATTCCACTTCACATACAGAATTAGCCATAGTATGTTGCTTGGAACTCTTTCAGTAAATAGCTCCTCCATTTAAAGTAAATACATAGCCCGACACGCTTCTACTATCATCACAATCTGATTGAAAATTGAAATCAGCATATCCCATAAGTATCAGGTCAGTGTCTTCATAGATAAGCCATTGATCTTTAGTATTTCTCAAATATTTAAGAATTATTTTTGCAATCTTCCAATGCTCTTCATCCGGATCAGACTACTACCTAATCACTATCCCTAGTGAATAGGCCACATCTAGTCTCGTACATGTCACAGCGTACATGATAGATCCCACTATCAAAGTATTTGGTATTCTATTCATACGCTCTCTCTCCTCAGGAGTTGTTGGACAATCCTTCTTGAAAAAAGTAATTTCATGGCCTATCGCAAGATAGCCTTTCTTAAATTATCCATGTTAAACTACTTCAATAAGGTATCGATGTACGTAGATTGAGACAATCCAAGCAACCTTCTAGATCCATCCTTATAGATTTTCATTCCTAAGATGTAGGATGCTTCTCTCAAGTCTTTCATGGAGAACTGCGATGATAATCATAGCTTCATACTTGGTAAAGCTAGGATGTCATTTTCTAGTAATAGTATGTCATCCACATACAGCACAAGAAAGATGACTATAGAATCGGAAGCCCACTTGTAGATGTAAGGTTCTTCTCCATTCCTAACAAAGCCATATATTTTGATCACCTTATCAAAATGCATGTTCCAACTCCTAGACGCCTGCTTAAATCTATAAATAAACTATTTCAGCTTGCACACTTTCAACTCATTTGTAGATGTGAACCCTTCAAGTTGTAATACACCTCTTCTTCCAGCTCCCTATTAAGAAAAGCGATTTTGACATCCATCTATCGGATCTCATAATCTAAGTATGCAGTGATAGCAAGCATAATCTGGATGGACTTGAGCATAATCATAAGAGAGAGAATGCCTCTTCATAGTCAATACCATAATCCTGACGATAATTCTTGGCAACTAGACGGGCTTTATAGGTCTCTACCTTTCCATCCACTCCTCTTTTCCTCTTGAAAATTCATTTACACCTTATGGATTTTATCCTTTCAGATGGATCAACTAGTGTGCATATACCATTGATCTCCATGGACTCCATCTCAGACTTCATGGTCTGGAAGTTGGGTCTTTGCATGGCCTCCATATAGGTGATCGGATCCTCATTGTTCTCATTTAGTTCAATGAGATCACCATCCTGGATCAAGAAATCATAGTATCTGTCCGATTGATGCGTTACTCTATCGGATCTCTTTAATGATGCCTCTACTGACTTCGAATTTGATTCACCAATCAAATTCAATTTTATGTATCGATCCTTCCACCTTATGAACTTTATCAAGTTCAATTTTGCCGACATTAGCTCCTTTATAAAGAAACTTCTTTTCCAAAAAAATGGTCCGGTTGCTGACAAATATCTTTTATTCTGTAGTGAGATAGAAGTAGTACCCTTTAGTTTTTTTTGGATACCTTACGAACAAGCATAAATCAGACTTAGGTCCAAGCTTGTCTGTCTTTAAATGCTTGACATAAGTCAGATATTCCTAGATCCTAAGGTGTGAGAGCATTGACTTACGCCCAGTCCATATCTCATATAGAGTTTTATCGACAGACTTGCTTGGCATCTTATTTAAAATGTAGCAGGTAGTTTCTAGAACATATCCCAAAAAGAAGATTGGTAGACTCACAAAGCTCATCATGGATCGGTAGACTCACAAAGCTCATCATGGATCGGACCATGTCTAACAAGGTTCGATTCTTCCTCTCTGACACCCTGTTATGTTGTGGTGTTCTAAGAGGGGTCCATTATGAGAGAATCTCATTCTCTTCTGGATATGTCAGAAACTCACTGGTGAGGTATTCACTACTTCGATCTGATCGAAGGGTCTTAATATTCTTTCTTGTCCATTTCTCTACTTCAGCACGGAATCGTTTGAATATTTCAAATGATTCTGACTGATACTTCATAAGATAGATATAACCATATCTTGATAGATCATCTGTAATTGTAATGAAGTAAAAGTATCCTCCTCTGGCACTTATTTTCATAGGCCTGCATACATCAGTATGTATTTGACCTAGCATATCACTAGCTCTTTCATCTTTTCTCTTAAAAGGTGACTTAGTCATCTTACCAAGTAAATAGGATTCATAGGTTGGTAATGATTCATAATCATCTATCTCAAGTATACGTTCCTTGATCAACCTGTTAATCTTATTCTTGTTCACATGACCAAACCTACAATGCCAAAGGTAGGATTCACTGTCATTATCTAACTTAGGGCATTTACTAGCTATGTATATTACACTAACAAATCATGATATTATGTATATGTCATGTTCTAATTGTCCACACATAATTGTAGTATTATTCATAATGATATCATAAAAATCATCTTTTATTATAAACTTGTAACCATGTTTGGCCAAAAGGCCTATGGAGATGACATTCGTCGTAAAGGAGGGACAATAATGACAATCATCTAACATGACACTACTGGACTCGAAGACAAGCTACAAAGTTCTCAAGGCCAGAACTGGAACAAGACTTCCATCTCCAACGTTAAAGAACCACTCACCCTCTTGAAACTTCCTACTTGTAGTCCTTGCAATGAATTTCATATACTAATAAGACTTTCGGTATTTAATACCCAGGTAGTAATATCATAAACAGAGAAATTATAAGGAGTTGTCATATAAATACCTTGCAAAGCAACTGTTTGCTTCTTTCTCTTATTTTTAGGCCTGTTTGGGTCAAGGATGGCTATATAAGTAGGACAATTTCTTTTCCAATGATCCAGCTTCTTGCAGAAGAAGCATTCTGCCTAGCTCTTGTCAATTTTTGATGGTTTGTGCTGCTTAGGATCAGCGACATAGGATTTCTGCATCTTTTCTTCTTTTCTCTCTTAGAGGATCGATACCTTGCAGATGAACCTCCCACTAAATTTACTAGCTCCTTTTGGAGTTAATGATCCTTTTCAAAAGTCTGCAATAATCCTTGCAAACTATGATAGTTTACTGCAGGCTTCGTTATTCTATAATAACTGAGAAAGGGTAGGTAGGATTTCGATAGTGAATTGAGAATAGCATTCTTGCCTAACTATTCATGCAACAGAAAGCCAAGTTTGCTTAGGTGTTTAATTTGCTCAATCATATACAATACATGATCAGTGACTGAAGCTCCTCTCGCATACGGGCATGGAACATTGCATAGGAGATTTTGTGTCTCTCCATATCCTCAGGAGTGCCGAAGGACTCATTCAATATTTGAATGATCTCATTGAGCTGTACATCTTCAAACTTATGGCTAAATTCGTTGTTCATAATTGCCCTCATCACACAATGCACAGTCGTGCGGTCATTGAGCCACTTAATGCAAGTATCTCTCGTGGCATGAGGAGTGTTGGCTGTAAGTTCTTCAGGTGCCTCATCCATAAGGACATATAAAATCCTCTCATCTTCTAAGACGATCTTCAACTTTCGATACTAGCTATCGAAGTTGGGTCTGATGAGCTTGTCACTATCTAACAACATACGGAGGGATAGTGTGTTGGCCATAACTGAAAGAAAAAACATAAGCATATTACAATGTGAATTATTTTTTTTAATCCTGAAGATATAGATTTTAGTCTAAAGGTCTTCTCACTATTTTTACAAATTGATAGCCTCTACCTCTAACTCGAGAAATTACAATAATTTTTTAGCAGATATTAGAATCCATATGGACTGCATTCGGGCCCGAGTGTGGCTCAGCCAACCCTAATGCATCCATGGGTAAGTTCATAACCAATTATTTCTCCAAACAACTTCTAGCAATTAACTTTTGCCCTAGGCTCCTTTCAGCAGGCGTGTGGCACCTCCATTGAAAATCTTGATTAGGTCCAACCATTAATATGACACACCAAGTACATCCAACAAACAGATGTCTAGAGCCAAGTATGGCTCGACTAACCTAAGTATTGATTTGAAGGTATATCATGATGGCCATATGATGAATGACAATTTCAATACGTAATAGATACCAGGCGTGTGGTGCCTCTAATGCCTATTTGGAATATTGGACTTATTATCATGCACCTTAATGGGAGGCTATAATCAAGTTATCTCATAACTTTATCATTTTATGAACTTAATAATTTAGAGGATTTAATTTTATTGACCTGAGAATAAGAGAAGAAGGTGACTTGCAAGCTGTAAATCTTCTCACTGACTTCACCAAGTCATATAAAGGATTAAACACAAGCTAGTTTAAAGACATCTAAATCAGTCACACTGATTCATCTTAATGGCATAGGTCTACATGAATCGACTAGTGACCTAATCAAAATATAATCTACTATATTGGCCAGATATGTGAGATCAGTGAGAGGGATATACCCTTAACTCATCATAGATGCATCTAGGTGAATAGCTCTCAATTAAAAATCACATGATCGAATCTGTCAAACTTACCTGAGACACCAACTGGTTAATTAGTTTTGATTTGATCCACCAGAAGATTCGAGCTCAACCACGGAGCCATGATCATGGTCTATTTATTAGGGTCAAACACATGGACTTGATCAAACTTCAACTATTAAGATTGATCTAAAAAAATTCTGACTTAATCTAATTCAATACTTGATTAGATTACTTGGTCCATATATGTTTCTAATCCTAGATCTAACCTATTAGAAGGATTTGATTCAAGCTAACCCTTTGCCCATCATTTTATGTGGTGTCTTAATGATCTTCAATTCTCAAATCTAGATCATTCAAACTTAATTCAAAATTAAGTGTGTGAAATGTGTATTTCAATCTATCAAACTATTTTACAAGGATTTCAGGTAAAGCAAACCATATGTTTCAATTCATAAAAATAAATTTTTATAATATGTTTAACAATTAAACATGCATAGGTATGATCTAAACTTCATACATACATCTTATGCATCATGACAATTTTTAGATCAATACCAATTACATCTTATGTAACATGCAATTCAGATCTAAAATAATTTTATATTTGAATTTTATCTTATTATAATGAATCATAAATCTCTTTAAATCTAATCTAAATATATATATGATCAAAATAATATATAAAAATCTATTCACTTTTCTTTTTCATGAAATCAGATCATAACAATACCCTTACACATCACAAGAGATTAATCTCTTGAATCTCCCATGATTGGATGGTCTGGTGATCTCATCAATCCATGTGCTCGGCTACTAAGATCATAAATCTAATTTCATATATAATTACATCATCATGCAATTATTGATAAAACTATTTTATGTCATAAATATAACTTTGATCTTATCAATCAAACTCTTCATCTAATCTAATTAGATTTGATGCATCATATACATCATATCAGATCTGAAATATATTTTATACTGATTATAAAATATCAATTTTAAATTTGATATCATATAAAAAATTAATTGGATGCAAATATGAATACATAAAGAATAAATTTTTGATAAAATCTATTTTCGTATAGTGCTGAATTTTGAAAAAATTTAGATCTAAATATCCATCAAAATAGATCTAATTTAAATCTAAAATAAATTATATTTTATTATAAAAATAATAATAATAAATTTTTATTAAAATAAATTAAAATAAATTTTAATTCATATTATTATTCCATCAAAATTTAGCAGTAACAAAATTCTGTTATAATAAATTTATAACAACCTTAATCAATAATTGATTAGGCTCATCTAATCCAATCAAAATTAGATTAAAAATTTTATATAAATAGATTTAAATTAAATTTAATATTTAATAAAAAATTTTAATTATATCTCATATAATTAATTTAAAAAAAATTAATTATGCATACATGTATTTCAGACCTGTTCTGAAACCAATTGAAGTGAAGAAAAATTGTTTCTTTTCAGATGACCCAGGTTGCATCTAAAAATTTTTCTATTAATCTACATGAATAAGAATCAAATTTTTACTTGATTAGTAGTAGAACTAAAAATTAAATCTTAAATAATTTAAATTAAATCTTTACAGAGGTCTGAATGTGCAGACCCTCTACTTCGCATGCACGCCAGACACCACAGGAAAGCAGGATGAACTTTGATCGAATCATCTTCATAACCCAATCAAACGAGAGATGAGAGGCTGGTGTAAGAGGGAGGAGAGGTGCTGGGTGTGACACCTCACACCAGTAAGAGGGATGCCCAAGAAGGGCCCTGCACCAAGGAGAAAGGGGTGGCATCAAAAGGAGACACCAAGGATGATAAGAAGGGATCTCTCTCTCTTCTCACTCCTCTCTCTCTGTTTCTCTTCTCTCAATCTGATTTATTTATGATGCATGCATAGGTAGAGACCCTCTCTATTTATAGATAAATCCCATGATCTAATAAGTATAGGACTCCTAACTTAAATCTAATTTGAATCAATCCAATACTCATGAAAGAAGTATTCCTACATGAGATAGAATTGCCATCACTTATGACAATAATTTTACATTCAATCTCTCACCCACATGGGACACCCCAAACCAGCACGATTGCAGGTGTTGGTCAGTCCATATGAGAAGGAAATCTTAGTGCAAGAAGGATTTCTCATATCTCATCCAAAATGGATCCGATTTGAATCTAATTCGAAGTTAGTTCGAAATAATTTTGAAAAGTTGTCAATCCCAAACTCTTTAGGACTTTGGTACCAAATCTAACTTAAAATTTTGGATCCAATTAAGTCTTATAAATTCAGATTTAATTTAAAATTAATTAACATTTAAATTCAATCTTTTACATGCTATATGAATCATAGATCAGAAACTATTCATCCCTAGAATCGAACTTGAATCTCATGTATAGTGCTAGCTAGACATAGTCAACTCTTCAATTTCGTTTGACCCATAATTTAATTCTCAATCAAGTTAGCTTATATGTTCAATCAAGTTAAGTACTTTCAAATTGGACATATAAACATAGGTCAATTCCTTCTTACATTGTTTGACTTGTGTGTGTGACTCCATAGGTTCAAACACTAAGCTGGTAGCATAGAAACTTATTCGTGCATTAATCAAAATACCATCTAGCAATGATTTTCGATGTCCAGATAGGTCAAATTATCACAAAAAATATTTCAGAACCCATACACATGGTCACCTTATAATTCATCCTTTTGACCCTGAATGCTCTAGGATGATCTCAGGTTAACTGTCAACTGAGATTGCTTCATCCATATTGCATTTTAATCTTTCAAATCTATCTCATAGATTATCCTGGCCAAGGCTTTACTAAATTAAAATACAGTGATACATCAACTTCAATAATCTGGAGGGATCAATCCCATCTTGATCCACATACAGACTTCGTAAGTATTTGATTGTACCCAATATCTTTCTGTCACTGTATTAGAATTCTAGATAATCCGACACCAAGGCACAGTGAGTTGCTTGCAAGTCAGTATGATAATCTCAGGTCTGAAGAACACATATACTCATATGCTTTACGAGCAGCTCTTGACAGCAGAATGCTCAGCAAGTGAGTCACTTGTTTCGTGATAATGTACTCCTATATCTCACATGTATGCCATACCAGTGTCACCACACTTTGGTTAAGAGAACAACCAACTCATATGGTACACAACGACCTTCACTTGATAAACATCATTATCCTATAATGACGTATTATTTATTCATGAATATATTTAAAAGCTATATGATAATTTTTTTTTTTTTATCATACATTAATATAGTTCTAAGGACTTCATCACAGCACAAGAGTTTAAGAAAGATGTAACTTTATGATAAAAAATATCAAAATAATCTTTATTCATTTACCAATAATTCATATATAAAGAGAAACTCAATCGTCACATGATTGGTTTTGGGACACAATTTTCAACAGATACTATGATCAGGAGTAATTGAGAAATTAATTATACATGCTTCTAATTCTTAACATCTTTAGAATATATATTGAAAGTATTAATTTCATGGATGATTCAAGGATATATCACACTTGAATAAAAATAAAATTTATCTTTTTATTAATCGAATCAATATTTTAAGTATAAAATTATATCCTAGAGTTATTACAATATGTCAGCCGTATTGGTCTCTAGGACATACATCCAACATTGGCCACTCTTCATAGCTATCTCATCGAGATCAATCAAGTAGATGTTGCCATGCTTATGTCCAATAAATTTGATACTATTAACAAAGGGACTAGTGACTACACATGAAGATAACATAAATACTATTTCAAAGTCTTTGTCACACAATTGACTAATACTAAGTAGATTATGTTTTAAGTTATCAACTAACAATACCTTATTAATGAAGGTAGAAGGAGTAATCTGAATTTTACTAATACCAATGATCTTGTGTTTGCCATTGTAGCTAAAGATGATTATTCTCTCTTTTTTTTTCTCAGGAGTGAAGAATTACTCCTTGTCACCCATCATATACCTTGAACAGCCACTATCCAAGTACCACTTTTATTTTGTTTCATTGGCTGCAAGGCATTCTTACATAAAAATCAAATAGCTTTCTTAGATACCCAAGTTTTTTGGGATCCTTTAGGGTTAGTAACTATGGTTCCTTTATCATTGATTTTTTTAAAATTATATGTAAATGCCTTGTGTCCTATTCTTCCACAGCTGAAACATGTTATGTGAGAAGTGCTATAAGTGAATGATGATGTAGAAAAAAGTTTTTAAAAAAATTTTATTTATTGTTCAATTTATACCCTAAACTAGCCTTATTATAGATTTCTTTTTGACTATTTAATATCATTTGTAGTTTATCTGAACTACATATAAATTTTTCTACATAGATTTTAGTTTATTAACTTCTTTTTTTAAGATTTCATTCTCTTCCTTTAATTTATTATTATTTTAAGGAATTTCTTCCTTTTCTTTAATTAAAAACTTCATTCTTTGCTTTCAAATTTTCACTTTCCAAGCTTACTTTTCTAAATTCTTTTATTAAGTCATGAAAAGCATCTTGAAGTTTGTCAAAGATAAATTTCAAGAAAGGTTCAGATGTTATCTCATCGTCCAAAGTCATAAGACAGAAGTTTGCTTCATTTTGAGTCTCTTCACCAGAGCCAGACTCCTCATAGTCACTCCATGTTGCGCAATACCATGGCCTTCTTCTTGATTCTTTTAAGTAATTTCTTTAAGATTGGACAGTCAGCCTTGAAGTATCCTTGTTTCTTACATTCGTAGCACAAGGATGGTTCCTTCTCTTTCTCTCTCCTTGCTTGGCTCTTCTTTAGCTAGGTTCCTTCTTTTAAGTCCTTGCTTTCTTCTTTCCATAAATTTTTTAAACTTTCTAATTACCAAGGCCATGTTCTCATTGTCATTATCATCATCTTCAAAGAATTGACTTTCATCTTCTTCAATTGCAGTGGACTTTAGGGCAATGGTCTTCTTTTTTCGACTCTCATCTTCATTGTGCTGTCCTATTACCAACTTGTGTGTCATTAAGGATCTGATCAGCTCCTCTAGTGGCAATTTGTTTAGATCTTTCATCTCTTGAATGGCTGTGACTTTTGCTTCCCATATCCTAGGCAAAGATCTAAGAATTTTTCTCACCAATTCACTATTATCATAAACTTTACCTAGGCTCTTAAGTCCATCAATGATATCATTAAAGTGTGCAAATATGTTAGTAATTGATTCAGTAGGATCCATTTTAAACAATTCATACTAATGCACAAGCATGTTGATTTTTGATTTTTTTACTTGATTTGTCCCTTCATGCATTATCTCAAGTCTGTCCTAAATTTTTTTTTGCTGAATTGCATGTAAAAATTTGGTTAAACTCATTAGCATCAAGGGCACAATAGAGTACATTCATTACTTTGGCATTCAATTGGGTAAATTTCTTATTCGTTTCATCCCAATCCTTCTCAGGCTTGGGTTTTGCAATGCCATCCACAATGATTGTAGGTGCATGTGGCTTATTGATTATGATACTCCACATATCATAATCAAGTGCTTGTATAAATATGCACATGCGAGCTTTCCAATAGATATAATTCGACCCATTGAAAAGAGGTGGCCTATTGGTGGACTGCCCTTCGGCAAATGAGCCTCCCAATTGAGTTGTCTTGATCATGATATCAACAAGTAGCAAAGAACCAAAGCTCTGATACTAATTGTTGCCCTGCTAGACAACCCAAGAGGGGGGAGGGGTGAATTGGGTTATTAAAACATTTTCAAATTTAAACTAATGTGTGCAGTACAGTAATATAAGTAAGCTAAAAATACAATGAATAAATGAGCTAAAAATAACTGTAGAAGAAGCAAGACATCACACACATACAAATGCAGCTAATTTATAGTGGTTCGGTGCACCTCAAGCATCTACATCTACTCTCCAAGCTACTCTTTGGGAATTTCTAGTATAATCAACCAGATTATAGCATGTTTATTTTCATCAGACTCACAAGCAAACCTAATTAGTTTTATCACAGGTTAACCAATTAAAACCTTTACAAGCCTTGTCCCAAGACTCTCCTAAACTAATCTTAGCTTGGTACAAAATTAGCCCTTCAAGTTTCAGCCCCTATTGAAACTATGACAGCACTTTCTAAATAGAAAAATAGAATAACAATAAAAATCTTGATGATCATGGAATTGTTGCCATTGAAGCTCTCTTTTGAAGAAACTTTTAATGCACTTAGAAAATTTAAGAGAATGTTGATTGAAAGTTGGTGGACTTTCTTAAAGTCTATTGAATGCTCAAAAGTGCTCTTTTTTCTATCATCCATTCCTTCCAAGCTCTGAGTATTTTGGACTTGATTTTAGCCATTTATAACCATTGGAGGTGGAAAATAGTTGTTGAAAACTTTTTCTAGATGAAAAATAGTGTCTGTAGAAGTAGCCATTGTACTTATCAGACAGCATCGAGTCGGCTCGGATTGACTTCGAGTTGGCTTAAATAGCATTTTTCAAAATCTCATCTTTCTGTTTGTCTGAGAGAGCTGGCTCGATTTTACCTTTGAGCTAGCTCAAACTATATTTCTGAAGAATCTATATTCTATTTTTCTGAGAGAGCCGGCTCGGATCTATTCTCAAGTTAGCTCGATTAGCAGTCTTCAAAATTCTTCCTTCTACTGACCTGAGAAAGTTGGTGCGATTTCAATTTTGAGCTGACTCGACCATCAAAATCTAGAAATACCTTCTCTATCATCCTGAGAGAGCCGACTCGGCTGAGTGCCAAGCCAAAATAGTGAAGGTATACCATGTCAGAGTCAACTCAATTCTTTTGGTGGATTGGCTCGAATACTTTGAGCTAGTTTTTCTTGTCCCAAAGCTCTTCAAACTCAATTTCTCTTGACTCAAATGATCTTTAATTATATTTGAAGCCTTTTAATGGTCTTTTCCTTCAATAAAAATATTCTTTGACAAACCTTAAAAAATATTAGTATCAAATATTTTCTAATATTTTGTGATCATCAAAATTATTTCTGGAACAACAGGTTAACTCTCGCTTCTTACATAACCAAGGCTTTCGTTGGCTCAATTCATTTTGTTAGATGTGTGCCCTAGAAGCTAATTATTGGCTGACACATTTATATTTTCACTATTTTTACTTGTACTTGTAAAACTTTATTTTTAATAAAAGGATATGTTTTATTTCCAATCATATTTATTTATCTATGATTTGTCCTAAAAATTAACAACGATGATATTGTATGTTCTCAAGATATTGAGAATTTGAGACATACATTATTAGTGAGTGGTTAGTTTCTAAATGCTCCTGATCGTAGGATCGTCAGAGAGGACAGTGACTAATATATTTAAGATCAGTGCATGGATTACCTCCTTTATGGACAGACAAGTCTTAAGTCTATAGTATGGTGATACTGGGATGAGAATGTAGGTGGTTATTAGAGAATAACTTATATTGAGCGTGATCAATACAAAAAACTACTTAGATGTCTACTCATTCATCAGTGATCTTCTCGATGTTGCCGTGGTGAGTGGTCCATTGACCTGCGGTGTCATTGGTCATTCGCAGTGAGGCTACAGAGTTTGACTGCATATTTTTTTTATCCTTAGCCATTTGAGACCTTACGGTATATGTTGACTTCAGTAGGTTCAGATTTGCTATTAGAATAAGATGCACCTAGATGAAATCTATCAACTTTGGTAGAAAAGAAAAAGTTCTATGTGATTAGCACGACTGAGTTTAGGAAATCTTCAGCTAAAGCAAGTTTGAATACTAAAAAAGAGTTTTCACAAGATTCATAAGTGAACTCAAGTCGAGCTAATCTGATATATGATTGAGATGAGGTCTGACAAGTTCTCCATAACCTCTATCACGACTCATGATAGAAGGACTAAATCACATAGTAACTACACCTAGGGGTTGATATTTTTTTGTTCTGCTGGATTGCCACTACATACTACTAGGTATTACTAGTGGATTGTGAGAACTCATTAAGATTATTTTTGGATCAATGATCCTCATTGAGATGAGATAAAATCATTCTAATCCATCGAAAGGAGTCTCAATGATACTATGATGGAGATCATGGTATGTCTTACTATCAAATAGAATAGAACCTGAGAGGTCATATGCAAAAAGAGTTTGACATGATCAACGACTTGGATCAAATTTGAATTATCAATTTGATTGATGATTTTAATTTAAAAATTATTAATTTATAAGTGTTACAGATTCAGTAACTACTATTTGTGAGCATAGAGCCTTAATTATAAATATTGTATTTTAATTGAGGTTGATTAAATTATGGATCAAATTTTAATTAATATAAATTAGATTTTATTTAATTGAGCTTGATTTAATTTAATGCTAATTTGGTTCAATAATCCAAATCAGATTTAGATTTCAAGCCTGATTGGATCAAGCTTGACAGTCTTTCGAATTTGATTCGATTTGAATTCAATTTGAACCTGATTGAGATCCAACTTGATGTGTCCAGATCTGAATAACTATCTTGTGTAGGTAAAGATAAAGGTTGGAGTGCAAAAAATAAAAAAAAACCTTTAAAATTTGATTGATAAGAAAATTGCCATAATCAGATCACAAAGAGATAGAACACCACACTCAAGAAAAGGAGAATGTGAGTAATAAGTTCTAGAATTTATAACTCATCACTAACACACAGGGGTTAGATAAGAGAATTTAGCAACACTCATTTTCATTCATTGAAGTCTCAATTGAATACATAGATCACCTCCCTTTATATAGATATGAGAGGAACATAAGGCAAATTCAGTAAATGAAAGGGAATAATAAAATTTTGCTACTATGAAAAAGATAGTGGCTGCATCTTGCTACTATGAAAATGATGGTGGCTGTATTTTGCTACAAAAAAAATGATGGTGGTTGCATCTTGCTACTATGAAAATGATGGTGGCTGCATCTTGCTACTATGGAAATGATGGTAGCTGCATCTTGCTATTAAGGCTGCATCTTGCTACTATAGAAATGATGGTGGTTGAAAATCATGATGGCTGCATCTTGCTATTAAGGCTACATCTAGCTACAAAGAAAATAATGGTGGCTACTAAATGATAAAGTAGAAAAAAAATAAAACAACCATTTAAACTCGGCCCTTTTCCAAGCAATAATTTCTTTCAAATTTCTGTCAAATATAATTTGCACCACATCATGATTCTATGCATGTGAGCAAAGTCATCAATTTGGTTCTTGGATCCACATATGGCATCTGATCTTTTGTTTCTTCATGATAGTGCACATTATTTTCTCCTTGTTGAGTAGGATTTGCCCTCAAATCCAGTCCTCCCCATCATTCAAACTATCCTCCAAGTAAGGAGAAAGATCTCGAACATTGAATATAGCGGACATATTGTAGTCACTAGGCAATTCAATCTTGTAAGCATTATCATTCACTTTCTCAACAACTCGGAATGGACCATCGGCACGCGGCATGAGCTTAAATTTTCTTTGGCTTGGAAATCATTCCTTGCAAAGATATATCCAAACAAGATCACCTGGAGTAAAGTGAACTTATTTTCTTCCTTTGTTGGCTGTCTTCTCATAAGCCGCATTCTTCCTCTCAATCTGCCCCTTGATGCTCTTATGCATGGACTTAACCAACTCAGCTTTCTTCTTCCCATCCATACAAATCGTTTCACTAATTGGAAGTGGTGCCAAATCAAGTGGGGTGATATGATTGAACCCATAAACCACCTCAAAAGGAGAATGCTTAGTAGCACTATGAACACTACGATTGTAAGCAAACTCAACATAAGCCAAACACTCATCCCAATTCTTTAGATTCTTGTTAACAACAATGCAAAGCAAAAAAGAGAGAATACGGTTGACCACTTCTATCTGACTATCGATTTATGGGTGGCAAGTCATCCTGATGAGCAATCTAATACCAAACTTCTTCCACAAGATCTTCTAAAAGTAACTCAAGAACTTGACATCTCGATTAGACACAATACTCTTTGGTACACTACGCAGATGCACTATCTCTTTAAAAAATAAATCTGCAACAAGTGAAGCATCATCGATTCTGTGGCATGGCACGAAATGAGATATTTTTGAGAATCGATCTACAACCACCATAACCGAATCCTTCCCCCTTTGTGTTCTTGATAGCCCAAGCACAAAGTCCATACTCAAATCTATCCATGATTGATCTGGTATAGGTAGCGGCATATACAACACTTGTGAAGTCTCTTTGCTCTTCACTTTTTTGTAGGTGACGCACCTCTCAATGACGTGATGCACATCACGAATCATGGACGGCCAATAGAAGTACTCTTTCACCATCTCCAATATTTTCCTTTCTCCAAAATGACTTGCCAATCCACCACCATAAACTTCTCTTACCAAAAGCTCTCAAATGAAACTATTAGGAATGCATAGCTAGCCTGACTTAAATAAGTATTTGTCATGCTTGTAGTAGCCGTTTATAGCTCTTTTCTTGCACTCCTCATAAATGCTTGCAAAATTTGTGTTGCCCTTGTATTGACCTATAATCAGCTCAAATCTCATTAGTTTAGCATTAAGCAATGAAATCAAAGCATACCTCTTGAAAAGTACATCAGCCATGATATTGACATTTTCTTGCTTGTATTTGATCTTATAAGGAAAAGTTTCCAAGAACTCCATCCACTTGGCATGTCTACGATTCAGCTTGCTTTGTCCTTTCAAGTGTTTCAAGAACTCATGATCAGTATGGATGATGAACTCCCTTAGCAATAAATAATGTTGCCAAGTCTCCAAAGCCTGAATCAGAGCATAGAACTCTTTGTCATAGACAGAGTAGCTCAAGCTCACACTATTCAGCTTCTCATTAAAATATGCTATGGGATGCCCTTCTTGCATCAGAACAGCCCTAATACCCACATCGGAGGCATCATATTCTACTTCAAAAGTCTTGAAAAAGTTGGGTAGAGCTAGAATGGATGCTGAACTCAACTTCTCCTTGATCAACTCGAAGCTCCTTTGGGCTGCTTTAGTCTACTTGAATTCTCCTTCCTTTTTGATGCATTCAGTGATAGGAGCAAGAATAGTGCTGAAGTTCCTCACAAACCTCTGATAAAAGGATGCTAGGCCATGAAAACTCCTCACTTCAAATACATTGGTAGGAACAGGCCACTCCTTGATCGCTTTCACCTCATCAACTTTCACTCCATGTTGTGACACAATTAGCTAAGAAAGACTATGCGATCCTAACAAAATGACACTTTTTGAGATTGCCATATAGCTTCTCTTGTCGTAGAACCTCAAAAACCCCCTTGAGGAGCTCCATATGCTCTTCCTAATTCCTACTAAAAATCAAAATATTGTTAAAATACACAACCATAAAATCACTAATAAACTGACGTAGCACATGATTCATCAATCTCATGAATGTGCTAGGCGTGTTAGACAAGGCAAATGGCATGACCGTCCACTCATATAATCCGAACTTGGTCTTGAATATGGTCTTCCATTCATCACCTTTCTTCATGCGAATCTGATGGTATCCGCTCCTAAGGTCTATTTTTGAGAAGACTTTAGCTTCATACAACTCATCAAGCATATCGTCCAGTCACAGGATTGGATAGCGATATTTTACGGTGATCTTGTTTATCACCCTACTATCCATGCACATCCACATAGATCCATCCTTCTTTCGTACCAATAGAGCTGGTACTAAACATGGGCTCATAGACTCATTCACATAACCCTTCTCCAAAAGATCCACAACTTGTTATTGCAAGTCCTTAGCCTCCTCAAGATTGCATCTATAGGCTGGTCTATTTGGTAAGGCAGACCCTAGAATGAGATCAATCTGATGCTCAATCCCTCTGATTGGTGGCAATCTTTTTGGTAACTCTTTCAGGAACACATCCGTAAATTCCTCCAAGATCTCCTTCATTTGGGGTGGAAGGGAGATTTCTTCACCTGAAACCTGCTTGACTACAAGAACAAAAATAATTTCATGGTTAGTCAAAACTCGCTTCACTTCCCCCTTGTTGGCAAACAGCTTCTCTTTCTTGCCCTTCTCGATCACAAGCTAATCCTTCTGGATCTATTGCGGGCAAAGCGGTGCCAACACTATATTCTTTCTATCCTTGGCAAATGAATAGGTATTTTTGAAGCTGTCATGAATAGCCCTCCGATCGTACTGCCAAGGCCTTTCCAAAAGAAGATGGTTGGTTTTCATAGGAACCACATCACAAACAACCTCATCTTTGTAAGATTTGCCAATAGAGAAAGGCACTACAACCTGCTTTGTAACCTTCACATTACCATCATCAATAAGCCATTGCAATCTATAGGGAAGGGGATGCTTAATGATCATCAGGTTAAGTTTTTTCATCATAGTGGAAGCCACATTGGTATAGCTACCCCCATCAATGATAACACCATATACCTTATCATGGATGGTGCACCTGGTATGGAAGATATTTTCGTACTGCTCATCATCCACTTTGGCCTATAAGTACAGATTGTGGCGAGTAACCAATAGCCCTCCTTCATCTACAAACTCTACATAATTTTCTTCCACCTCTTCCAAAATAGCCTCATCTTCACTTTCAGTTTCCTCTTGTGACTCCCGAATGAACATCACCCTCGTGTTTGGACATTCAGAGGCTATATGATCGTAACCAAGATACTTGAAACACTTGATATCTCGGCTTCGCTTGGGAGGTTGCAAATTTCCCACCTTCTCTTTTCCTTTGGCTACATCTATGGTTTGCTTGCTGGAATCATCCTTTTGTACTTATTTTGGAACAGCCTTAGGGACGGACCATGGTGATAAGGAAGATGAGTTGGTAGTCTTACTCAGCTTATTTGCACCATGCTTGCACTGTCTCTCCACCTTAACAGCAAATTTGATTACATCGTCAAGGAACACATAAGATTGCAACTCCACTGTATCAGCAATCTCCTTGTTCAAGCCTCTTAAGAACCTTGCAATGGTCTGTTCTTGAGGTTCTCGTAAATCACACCTCATCATCAGCATCTCAAATTCTTTGACATAATCTTCAACACACATGCCCCCTTGTCTCAAGCTTTGTAACTTGATGTACAGCTCCTGCTTATAATATTGAGAGACAAATAGCTTCTCCATGATCCACTTCATAAGCCTCCAGCTCCAGATCTCCTCTTTTCTATCCCTCCTACGTTGAGCTTTCACATTCTTCCACCAAAGATTAGTGTAATCAGTGAATTCAAGGGTAGCAAGTTTATATTTTTTTTACTTCAGAATAGTCTTGACATTCAAAGACCTTCTCCACATGTTGCACCCATTTCTTTTTTTTTTTTATTTTTTCACCTTTGCCATGGGTGTTCCTCCACACTATCATCATCTCCGGATTCATCATACTCCTCTTCATCATCACGATCAGCTCATCGTGGTGCTGGATGGCCACGCCGCTGTGGTAGTAGGGGAAGTGTTGCCAATCGTTCAAATGCTTGTGCTAGACAATTGAGTTGCTCCATCATCTCTTCTTGACATCTCTGAAGCCCCATAATCTGAGCTTGTTCCAGACTCATGCCTCTAGGAATAACAGGAACCTCATCTCCTCCGGACATGATTTGGAAGTCAAACACTCTCAGGCTCTGATATCAAACTGACGTGCCCAGGCCTGAATAACTATCTTGTGTAGGTAAGGATAAAGGTTGGAGTCCAAGAAATAAAAAAAAAATTTTGAAATATGATTGATAAAAAAAATCACCACAATCAGATCACAAAGGGATGAATGCCACACTCAAGAAAAGGAGAACATGAGTAATAAGTTCTAGGATTTATAACTCGCCACTAACACACAGGGGTTAGATATAAAAATTTAGCAACACTCATTTTCATTCATTGAAGTCTCAATCGAATACATAAGGCAAATTCAATAAATAGAAGGGAATAACAAAATTTTGCTACTATGGAAATAATGGTGGTTGCATTTTGCTACTATAGAAATGATGGTGGCTGATTTTGCTACAAGAAATGATGGTGGCTGCATCTTGCTACTATGAAAATGATGGTGGCTGCATCTTGCTATTAAGGCTGCATCTACCTACAAAAGAAATGATGGTGGCTACAAAATAATGAAGTAAAAAAAAATAAAACAACCTTCTAAACTCGATCCTTTTTCAAGCAATAATTTCTTTCAAATTTTTGTCAAGTCTGATTCGCACCACATCATGCTTCTACGTACGTGAGCAAAGTCATCAATTTGACTCTTGGATCCGCATATGGTATCTGATCTTTTCTTTCTTCATGATGGTGCACATCACAACTTGAGCCAAATTAACCTTAACCCTTAGAGCCCAGGTTCTCTAGGCTTCTCTTTCCAAGTGGCCAATCAGAAAAAAGATGGAGTGATGAAAAATCTCATTGCTTCTCTTGGGCACATGTGTGGGAGGATAGAAATGAGGCACCACCTCATTTCTTGGTTAGTTTGAATTCCTATCTTGATAGGGATGAGACCGACTATTTTTAAACTTATCCTAATTTGATTAGAATTAGTTATAGACATGGAAAGGGACTCAATTTTGTGTGACAAATATTTAAAGGGGGTTGGTTTTGGTGCGTAGATGGGAGATCTGATTTTTGCACCAACTTCCTTATCCCCTCCTTTCATCCTCCATGCCAACTCTTCTTGCCGTCTCCTTTCCATGCCTATTCCACTTCTAGATTAGATCTATAGAGAGCCTTTGAGAGAAAAAAAAGAAAATCAAGAAGAGATTTCTTAATTTTTCGTGGTGGTTAGGATCAATCCTCAAGATCCTATATAGGGCTGTATCAAGTAGATTCAAGTAAAGGGTGCTGATTCAAGTCGAGGAACGAAGCTTGCAAGGGAGCTAGCACCCTGGGGGTTTTGAAGTTCTGATAAGAACATCTTTGTGTGGATACCAGTAGAGGCTGGATGCTTGTGCGGCTACGACAGTAACCCCAGACATCCGTAGGATCAGATTTGATGAAAGAGGAAAAAGGGATGAGGTATACTTTCTTCTTGTAGTTTATGATTTCAGATCTGTGTTCATAAATTTATTTATATATGTTAGATAATCCTAAGCTTGATTATGATTTAGAATCAGTATGCTTATATTAGATTAAAATTTTTAAAATCTACTTTCGCTATGGTTACCATAATCGTATAGATCTATGCATGTGAATCAGCCTATTTTTTAATAGTGGTATTAGAGCCACATCATTCTAGCATATTTTAAATAAATTTTTGATCTAAAATTTAATTTTTGAAAGTTAAATCTATATTATTTTCATATGTTTGACATCATTCTGAAATAAGGTTGCCCTGGCATAACTTTGTTATGCTCAAAGGTTGTCTTAGAATGATGTAGAACATCATAGTTTAGTAGATCTAAAATTTCATGTTTAAAAACCTTATTTTTATAAAAATATGATCTAATTTCTTATTCATATATCTGATATATGAAAGATAATTTGATCTGAAATTTAATAGATTACATACTTTGATATGTTAGATTAAATTTCTAGTAACTTGAAGATCCTAGATGTATATGATATAGGGTTTAGATCTAGTTTTTTGTTTGCATGCATATTAGATATATATTTTTAATTAATTTTAGATTGTAAAATTATATATGTAATATATAATTTGTTTACATATGAACTAAAATTTAATTTTTGCAAAATTCTAGATCTGAAACCCTAGAATTTATTTTGCATAAAATCCTAAAATTATGGTCGGCTTGCTTGCCGAGTCGACTCGAATTCAGTTCGAGTCAACTCGAGCTCTTGGCAAGTTGACTCATTCTTATTGGAGTCAATTTGAGACTTTGGTGAGTCGGCTTATTTGTGTATGAGTTGACTCAATTTTGCAAGAATGGGCTTACAGTTTCTATTCATCACAGATGAGTCAACCTGAGTTTCAGGGTGAGTTGACTTGAGTCTGTTGACAGCAAAATTGCATGTGATGCAATCCAAAATAGTTTAGATTAGAAATTGATTTGATATCAAAACTAAACTTATGTCATAGTACACTTAATTGAAAATTAAGATTTGAAATTAAAAGATCTAAAATTATGAATTTAAGATCTAAATTTTAATTGCATAAAATATGAGGTTAATGGTATGGATAGCTCAATTAGGTCTAGTTTGAGTGATTGATCAAACTGAATCAAATATTAGTTAAGATTAGGTCAAAGTGTGCTCATGACCAATCCAATTAGTTATAGTTTGGTCGGATCAATTAATAGCCACATGTTATTGATCAACTTAAGACCTAATTAAGCTCAGTGGATAGAGCCCGTATCAATAGGTTAACCTGATTGATTCTATTCAACCAATTTGGTATGTAAGGCAAATACATAGATAGTGGTTATTTAATTAGTTTCGTTGTCTGACTTGGCCAATTCATTGGTGTCTAAGGAAAGTAATGGGGGGACCCCCACACATCTTAACTTACTAGGCTAT
Source organism: Elaeis guineensis (assembly GCF_000442705.2). Taxonomy (NCBI): domain Eukaryota; kingdom Viridiplantae; phylum Streptophyta; class Magnoliopsida; order Arecales; family Arecaceae; genus Elaeis; species Elaeis guineensis. The sequence goes on from NC_026000.2 coordinate 85,628,013, forward strand.
TCTGGAAGATTATGTTTCATATTAGGTTACTCGTTGATTTGAGCTAGCCCATGCCATTAGGTCAGTCATAACCGTTGTGACTAATTAAGGAAGAGACCTGAACCTAAATCTTCTCAATCAAATATTAAGTCTAACGATCTTCCATCATTGTAGAGATGCAGGTGCCTTCCTAGCGTTGATTGTTCTCGGATGGTCACAGTGATTCGGTTGCATCGGAAGAATACAACCACTCTATGGCATTGGTTGCCTTGGGATAGAGATGGGGTTAGGCCCAATAACTTTTAGGTGAGGGACCCAATGATGGCTTTGTACCTACTAGTGTACGGTGGGTCTGACTTAACTAAGAAATATGATAATAACTGTAAGGTGAGGCCATGGGACTTAGAGACCGAACCTGCTGCATCTTGCTTAGTGAAGCAATGAACAAAAAGTATTATCCTGGTTCATGCATCATCAATAACTATTAGGTGAGATGCACATGGATTAGTGAGAGCATAGTACCCACTAGAAACTGATCGTGTATAGATTTTCATTTTTCCACTCAAAGAGTATAAGGGATTCATAGAAATAGTGAGAACCTTGTTTGTTTATTAAAGTCTCTATAACAAATATTTACAAGTACAAATATCTAATTAAAAATTATTTCTCTCTGTAGTTAATTAACCATGTGGAGTACAAACCTTCTAGCCCAAATTCTTGACACCAATAGGTTGACCTGATTGAACTACAAAGACTGACTTTGAAACTTGAGAATCATTTTTAACTTCGAGAAATTGACCCATGTCCTAGGCCAGGAGATGCCTGTGTTACCAACTCGCCCATCTCTTGATCAATGAGCTACATTTGATAAGTGGATGGACAAAAACAACAAGGCTAGGTGCTATATTCTTGTATCCATGTCCAATGATCTTCAGCATCAGCATGAAGATATAAGGACTGCCAGACAGATTCTAACTTACCTGTAAGAGTTGTATGGTGAGCAGAGTTGCACAGCTCACTTTGAAGTCTCTCATAGACTTTTCAGAACAAAAATGAATGATGGACAGTCCATGCATGATCATTGTCTGACAATAAACAAGGACATTAAAGAGCTTCAGAAGCTCAGAATGAATATGGATAAGAAACTGTAGGTGGATCTAATCATGAAGTCCCTTCCTAATTCATATGGGTAGTTCATCATAAACTACCATATGAATAACATTGATAATACCTTGCCTGAGTTGTTGAATATGTTGGTGACAGTTAAGGGTACCTTAAAAAGTTCAAGGAGGATGATTCTTACTATGGAGCAGACTTTTTCTAAGAGAAAGTCTACTGGGAAGAAGAAGAATAAAAAGCCTACGAAGAAACAAAAGATCATTAGTGGGAAGAAGAAGAAAGCTCCGAAGGAGCCCAATGACAAAAATAAATATTTCCACTACAATATCGAAGGCCATTGGAGAAGAAATTATCCTACATACCTAGCCATAGTGAAGAATAAGAAGAAGGACACACCTTCTGAATTGCTCATTATTGAAACTAATCTAATGGTTTCCTTTTTTTCTAGTTGAATTTTAGATTCTGGTTCGAGTACTCATTTGTAAACTTCTATACAAGGTCTAGAGAAAGTTAGAGGACTAAGAGAATGTGAGATTACTCTTCAAGTCAGCAATGGGACAAAAATTGCTGCTGTAGCCATTAGAACCTACTCTTTGAAGCTACCATTAGGATTTAGTTTGCTTTTAAAAGATTATTATTTTATACCTATAGCCAGTAAAAATTTGATTTCTACTTCTATGCTAGCATAGGATAATTTTAATTTTAATTTTAATAAAAATCAGTGTTCAATTTATCTTAGAAATAAAATTATTGCATATGCCTATTTGACAGACAGTCTTTATTATTTGCATATAGATGTGAGTGTAAACCTCAACGAGCAAATTGTAAGTACCATAAGATCTAGGAGAGTTAGAGAGAATTAGCCAAAAGTATCTATGACACCTTAGACTAGACCATATAGAAGAGGACAAACTTAACAAATTGGAGAAAGATGGTCTTATCGGGCCATTGACTTTCAAGTCTTATCCAGTTTGTGAGCTCTATCTTCAAGAAAAGATGGTTAAACTACCCTTTGTAGGATAAGAAAAATGAGTCACTGATATATTAGCCCTAGTGCACACTAATGTGTGTGTTGAGATTTCATGGTTTCATGCACATAAAAAATTTTCAAAATAAGTACGTAGCAAAAATTTAAAAATTAAATTAAATCTAATTTAATCTAAGTATGCATAAGATCAAATCTTAAAATAATAAATAAGATCTACATATGTGAGATAAGATTCAGATATAGAAATTAAATTTAAAAAAATAAATAGAGAAGATCTAATCTTCATACCTTGACGTGGGTTGATCTACACCGCAAACTGATGATCGTGGACATCATGCGAATAGGAGGATGATGATCTCTATGCTAGAGATCATGAGAAGAACATTTTTTTCTCTTTTCTTCCTAAAACCCAAATACCAAAACTCTATGCTAGAGATATAAGAACATATGTCCAACTCTTGAACAAAGAGGAGAGAAAAACCTGTCCAAACTAGAACCAAGAGAGAGAGAAGAGGCCCCAACAACCAACCTTTGGTTGTTGGTAAGAAAGAAGGGACCTATCTTCATGCAACCAAACCTCATGCCTCCCCTTGGTGTCGCACCTATCTTTTTCTTCAATATTTTCATGCATGCCTCCTCTTATTTTGGCATCCAAAATTTGATCACAATCAGCCTTGTTACCGCCCCACTTGATCCCATGTTTAAATAGGAATTGGAGATAAGGTTTTAGGTTAGAAATAAGAGTCCATGTAACCTTGGACTCTTGATTTATTGCTGCCCATCCTTTTCCTTTTTATGCCCACATATCTCACAGAGAAGAGGGAGTTTGATATAAAATATTACATGCAAAAGGGAGAGGGCGTGGAACATACGTGGCGTCCAAAACCCAAGTGGGCTTGGGCTTCCTTATGGTGCATGGAGAGGGAGAGTCCTAACCACTTAGGACTCCTCTTTAGGTGGCTGATTTAAATCAATTAAAATTCTAATCAATTTTAATCATATTAAGAATTGATTAGATTTAAATAGATTAGAATCCAAATCTGATTAGGAGCCCAAACTATTTAGATTAAAGTCTAATCTAATTAGGAATTAGAAGTCACCTAATTAGAGGAGGATTTTTATCCTTTTGGACTCTCCCTTGGTGCTTGAGTCAAACTTAATTTAATTCTAATCTAATTAGGATTTAGTGCACCTATGAAGAAGAGAATTTTTAATCCAAATAGAAACCAAAACAATCTTTAATAGATCCTAATCTAATTAGGAATTAAGTCAAATCCAAATCCTAATCAGATGAGGAATTATTCTCTTATGCATTTTGGTTATCTCATAATCCAATTAGGCTTGATCAAATCAAGCCCATGTCAAGTCAAATTAAATTTAATTTAATTAGACTTGATGCAAGCTCTTTTGCTCAATCAAATTGAGCTAATTAGCAATCTAATTGCTAATTAATCCTTTTATAACTCACTAACTCTTTAGTGAGTTACTTAATTGCAACTTTTGCATTGGATTAATCATCAATAAAATTGATAATTAAATCCTATCATGATTCATAATCGCAGTTCAACCATCTGATTAGTCAAAAGCCTCTATGTGTGATTGTGGAAATTTTCAGTGCAGGGATAAAATGGTAATTTTAAAACTTTTTTAAAATTATAATTTTACAGCAAAAATTATTAATTAATCTAATTAATTAACATGTATTAACCCTACACAAGGATCTAAATATGATATATATAGCATGCATTTAAATTTGAAATTTCAAATTCTATAGTAAACATTTTACTATTACGTGTTCAGAACACATTACCTTCGTGCGGGTAGTCAATCGCCACAGTCTGATCACCATCGAGAAGGTCTGATCATCGCAATATAGCCACACAGTATGTCTGGCCTCTGCGGATCATCCACACGAAGCTTCCGGTCTGATCGACTCCCGAATGCTAGTTCGTTGCAGAACCCTTTCAATGGCCGATGCTGGTTGAACTCCTTCGATCGGTGTCTGCCAACTCCTCGGATACTCTGGATCATCAGCAAAGGTGCTTGAGAGATTGATGAAACTCTCTTTGAAGTTTGGTGAGCTCATGACACTCGTAGCTCACCTTCTCACTTCTCAAACCCTAGGCAATAACCCTAGGGTACTCATAGAAAACTCTGTGCCCAGTCTCTCTTCTTTTCTTTTCTCTTCTTTTCTTTTCTTTTCTCACGTAGAAGGCCTTTCTCATGCCACCCTTTCTTTCTCAGATCAGATGTGTGCATGCCCCACCTTCTCTTCCCTTTTAAAACGGTGCAAGACCGCATTTTACCGCTTGAGAGGATAAAGCTAGGTGGTTGCTCACTTGAATTTAAATTGAATTTGAATTCAAATGCCAACCAACCTATCTTTATCCACTCAAGGTGTGAGAAGGGAGGGGCGTGGACTTCTTTGTGCATGGAGAATTTACACGAAAAACTTTTTCTCGTGTAGAATAAGTGGCGCACAAGTGGATAAGGTGGTGCATGAGATTAGTTGCCCATTCAAATTCAAACTTCATTTGAATTTGAATGGCCAACCAACAATCTTTATCCACTCAAAATGGTGCACAAAGGAGGGGCATGAGAAGGCTTTTGTATGAGAGAAAATTCATGAGAACTTGTTTCTCATGAATTCAAACAGATGTAGGTGAGGTGAAGTGGCGCAGGGAGATAAGTCAAAGGTGATTTCAAACCTAATTGAACCAACCTTATTAAAATAGGTTAGGCACAATTAGACTAAGTTAAACCCAACATAATTAGGTTTAATTAGGCTCAATAAAATCTTAATCAAATCAGAAATTGACTAAGCCCAACCTCTAATCAGATCAGGGACCAAACCACCTCGACGATTAGGTCAACTCTTAACCTAATCGGGTCAAACCCAATTGAATCCAATTCAATTTGACTTGATCCAAAAATAATTACTCAATCAAATTGAATAAATTAGCGATCAAATCACTAATTAAATTTCTCATAAATACTGAGTCCAAATCTGATGGGCAATCGAACATCAGAGTCCATCGATAGAAACCCTGATTGAAGAATCCCAAACCAGTGGGACTCTTAATCCCGGTACCCAAAATGTATGAAACTCGTGATCAGAGAATCCTGATTCTCGATCACAGAGTCTCAGACATGTAGGACTCAGAGTCTCCGAGCATTAGGACTCTTGGTCGAAGAGTCCCAGTCCAGTGGGACTCTTCACCAGCCATTAGATTAGATAGGAACCTCTAATGTGTGTGACTCTGCAGGTTCGAACCTAAGCCGGTAGCACAGGAATCAATTCTTATACTAATCGAAGTGACCATCTAGCAATGGTACCCGATATTTAGATAGATCGAATAGTCACAATCGTAACACTCAGAACCTATGCGAATATGGTTACTATATAATTCATCCCTTTTGACCCCTGTGTATAGGACGACTCAGGGTTAAACTGTCAACTCTGATTAGATCATCCGAATTGTGATCAACTCAAACAGTCTTGTGACTCCTCACTAGGACTACCCTGGTCAGGATTTGCTAAATTGAAACATGACTGTACACAGCTCCTGAACTGGAGTGGTCAATTCCATCTTGACACACGCACCGACAGGTCAAGTACTTGACTACACCCAGCAGCCTTCCATCACTGAATTAAAAATTCAGGTAGTCTAGTGCCTAAGTGCAGTGAGTTGCTTGCAAGTGACCATGGCGGTCTCAGGTCGGAGGGACAGTTATATCCATATCCCATCGGAGCAAATCTTGACAGTAGAAAAAGCTCTGGAGTCGATCACGTTCAGTGCAGATGTACCCTTACATCTCACCTGTATGCCATACCAGTGTCTCTACACTTCTTGTTTAAGAGGACAACCAATCCATATGGCACACAACGACCTATGCTTGATAAACGTTGTTGTCCTTGGTAACAACGTATCATTTGATCGCGAACTGGTTTAAGGACTAAACGACAAATCCTCCTTTGTCGAGTCTAAATAGTCCTAAGGACTTCACCATAACACAGGAGTTTATTAGAAAATGAAACAATTTGTGATGAAAAATACCAAAATAACTTTTATTTATTTATAATTCATATACTAATACAAGAATGAGTACAACCGTCAACAGGCTGACGATTAGCTTTGGGACACTATTCCCAACAGTGATCTTATAGGTTTTTTTCTGTCTTGTAGTCAGATATATTGTGATCCCTATCATAATATCATTAAAACTCCTTTCAAAGGGTTGGAACCATTCCAATTCTGCCCATCAAAGATCATCGATCATCGAGATGATACTAGTGGATCTTACAATCCACCAATGACACCTAACGGTATGTAGAGTCAATCCAGCAGAATAAAAAATGATGAACCTCAAGGTGTAGTTAACATATGATACAGTTCCTCTATCGTGAGTCTCGACCAGATGGCAGGTCATGAATAAATCATCAAACCTCATCATCGATCATATGATAGATTTAATTAGCTCGAGTCTATATATGATTCTCATGAAAACTCTTTTTCATTAATTATACTACTATAGCCATAGACTTAAAGACTCAGCTTCTTAAATTTTGTAGGACTACTACCTTCTGCTAGGATTAATAGATTCCATCTAGATGCACATCCTACTCCTACAATGAATCAATTATCGCCAACATCCACTACAACGACTCATTGAGTCAATATTTATGTATAGTCAAACTCCAGCAGCTTTATTGTGAGCTGCTGTAGCACCACAGGTTAAAAGACCAATCACACTACTGCAGCATCGAGAAAGTCACTAATGAGTAAGCAGACATCTATATGACTTCTCATGTTGGTCACGCTCAGGGCTAGTTGTTCTCTAACAACCACCTATACTCTCACTCTAGTGTCACTACACCACAGACTCAAGACTCATCAATTCGAAGGAAGAGATCTGTGCACTAATCTATCTAGATCAATCACCATCCCCATGATAATCCTATGAGTAGGATCAATTTCGGAATTAACCATTAATGACACGTCTTAAATTCTCAACTCTTTGAAAATATATGTCATCATCTTGTTAATCCCTTGGATGATTCATGAACACATAAAATATGAATGATAATATAAGTACTCATTAAGTATAAAATCATGTCCTAGTAATATGATATGCATTAGCCAAAATTAACTTCTAGGGTATACATCCAACAATCTCCCATTTGCACTAAAGCCAATCTGCCATATATCAAGCCCTATCTTCTCAAGATAGGCTTTAGTCTTCGGCTAGCTAAGTGATTTACCTATGGGTTATCCACATCTCATATAGAGTTTGCTCTCTGCATCTCTATATATTTCTACTTGAGGTAGTCATGTATTCTGTTGCTCTATATGCTTGAATATTTAGTGAGACTTAGGCTCCTTAGCAAGGACTATGGTGCCATTATCTTTGTAGTATAGTGTCATGATATCTGATGGCATGACATCCAATTCTGTAACTAACATTACAACCAGAATGCATCCTACACATCTATAGTGTACTCAGCTTTCATTGATCAATTTTACTTGAAACCCTTTCAAGATATCGACATGATTATATAAGAACACACCCCATGATGTAGACATTCTACCATTAATATCAGACATAAAATCTGAATTGATATATCTTCCCACTCCTAGCTTTCATCCTTCTCCAAAAATTAAAAATAAATTCTTAGTTCTTCTCAAGTACTTAAGGATGTCTTCACAGCATTTCAACGCTCTCAATCTGGATACAACTGATATCTACTCGTGACATTTATAGTATTAACTATATCAGTTCAAGTACATTACACGACATATATCTATATCCAAGAGGATAGTAGACCCCTCTTTGAGATTTCTATACTGAACCCTTTCAGCATTTATTCTTTGTACTTTATTTGTTAAGACACAAGCATCCAATTGCATCTATCTCTATAGATCTTTATATTCTTATAATATAGGATGCTTGCTTCATATCTTTCATGGAGAATTCTACATACAACCATATTTTAGCTGATGTCAGTATTGGATACTCCCACTGATCTTTTTGAAAATATATAATTTTTCATTTTTGATCAAATAATTTGATCATATCATTGAGATGAATTTTCCAACTCTAAGATTATTACAAATTTTGTGATCTCTTATCATGAGAAATGAAATCCATAAGCTACTCTATATGAAAATCTTCAAAAGATATCCAGTCAAGAAAGCTATTTCACATCTTTTTCTTGGAGTCTATATCTAACATCACCTCGTTGTAGGTTTTGGAATCATCTCTATGTTTTCTATCTCCTATGAGAAATATTTTTTCTCTACATCCTTTGTAAGCATACCTAAGTACCTTTCAAGAGGATGGGAGATCTTACTGTATCTAAAAAGTGGAGGAGAAACATACATATACTGACTCATCATGAATAGGTTCTTTAGGTCCTAAGGCTTGCCACTCTTCAGAGACACTCTCTTTAAGCTTAACTTTCCTCCCACTGCTTCATCTTGGATAAATAATTTTCCAAGAAGATAGTACGTCGGGTTACAATCACATTGTAATCCTTTCAGAAGAAAAGTAGTATCTCAAACTCTTTTAGGATATTCTTTAAAATGAGCTTTATAGACTTATCCTCTAACATATCCACCTGCTGATCTTGACATAGGCTGGACATCCTTGAATCTTGAAATAATAAAGATTCAGTTCTCACCATGCTATATCTTATATGGTGTGGTAGGAATAGATTTAGAGAGAACCTAATTCCATAGAAATAAAGCATGTCCCTAAAAAAATAAAAATAATCAGTAAAGTCCATCATGGATCAGTCCATATCTCAAATAGATCCATAACTCTTCTTAATTATCTCATTGAGCTGAGATGTATTAAGAGGGGTCAAATATGAAACTATGTCATTTTATGAGATAATCGAGAAATTTTTTGATTTACTTCTCTACTTTACATCTGAATTCTTTAAACCTTTCAAAAATTTCAGATTTGTATCTTATATACTTATCCTTATTATGACTGATCATCAGTGAAGGTAATAAAGTAGAGACAACTTTCTTTGTTAGCACATCAAATGGGCTATATATATCAAATGTGTACTAGGATAAGTATCTCAGTGGTCCTTTTCCTCTTATCCCATAAGAGTAGCTTGATCATTTTTTCTCAAAGAGACGATGCATAAACTAGATATGACTCAACAGTCATGAGCCCAAAAGCTCATATTTCTTCAATTTGTTAATCATTTTTTCTCCTATACGACCTAGCCTAAGGTTCTACATATACTTAAGTTTTATCTCAACTTTGGATCTCTCAAATTTAATAGTATTTACTACTTACTCAATTAAGTTCACAGATGCATCATTATGCAAATGATAGAAATTATCTCTAAGAACTAAATCGAAACGATAATATCAAAGGATAGATGCCCATGGCCAAAGTAGCAACTCTTGCCCTATTGCCAATTATAAAGATTACTTCCTTAGACCTCTACCTTCCCATAGACTCTATACTAAAGTACATAAAAATATTAAAGTCTAAACTCAACTGGGAGGAGAAAATCATAAGGATAGTATTGAGCAATTTTGACAAGCCTACTCAAGATGTGTCCTTATTTCTTTAGGCTCTCCAGGTATATACCCCTGAACTTTTCAAGGTTCATTAGTTACCAATATTTTGATCAATTCAGATGAGATGCCAAGAGGTTCATTCATATGGTAGTTTATCATAAACTATTCATATAAACTAAAAAGAAATTAGAGGATCAAATCCACAAGTAATTCTTTATGTATGGTCATGTCGAGTCTTTTAAGCTTCTTAATGTCCTTGACCATTATCAAATAATGATCATGACTGCCCATCTTGCATCTCATGTGCTATGCAATTCTGATCACCCACAATACTTGTAGATGAATCAATATGTCATTGACAGTGAACATGTTCTCATGCATATGTTGGAGTTCATCTAACATGGACTTCAACATATAGCACCTATCTTTATTGTCATTATCTATCCACTCATCAAGTATAGCTTATTGACTTTGGGTTAGACTGCTGTTAACATTAGAATAATCTAGTAAATAAAATTGCTTAATTTTTAAAATTAAGAATAATTTTTAGGTTTGTGAGCCAGTCTATATAATTGATTTTGATTAAACGGTTGATATCTAAGATTTGAGCTAGAAGATTAGAAGCTGACACAATAAATAGCAGAGAGCAAAGATTCTAGTTAGATGTTTGTACTTATTCTATAATTTACTCTAGAAACTTTTAGATGTAAAAAGAATTTTACTATTTCATCAGATCTCTCATACTCCTTGGGTGGAGAAACGAAAATTCTAATACGACAACTAGATTTCTAGTGGGTGCTGCGGTCCCACCGATGCCGTGCACCTCACCTAACAGTTATTGATAACACACACACCGATGCATGGATAACTCTTTGCTCAGATGCTTCTCTAAGCATGTTGCAGTGACTTGGTCTCTAAGTCATATGAGCTTATCTAATAGTTATTGCCCACACTCCTTAGTTAAGTCAGATCCACCATTCACAAGTAGGTGCAAAGCATCCTTGGGTCCCTTACGTAACAGTTATTGGGCCCAACCCCATCTTTATCTTGGAGCAACTCTTTGCTAATAGAGTGGTTGCATGTTTTTGATGCAACTGAACCACTGTGACCAGTCATGAACAATTAATGCCAATAGCACGTCCGCACATTTACAGCAGTGGAAGACCATTGGACTTAATATTTATGAAGAGATTTGGATTTAGATCTCATCTAATCAGTCATCTCATGACTGATCTAATTGGAATGGGCTAAATCAAACCGTCAAGCAACCATATTTGAGACTCAATCTTCCAAATTGGCCAAGTAAGTGGAGATTGGTTGGGGTCCCTCCGTTGCTTTCCTTAGACCCTAATAAATTGGTCAGATCAGTGAATGGAACCAATTAAATAACCATCTTTTAATTACTTACCTTAGAAATCAATTGGTTAATTTGATCCAAATAGGTTAGCTTAGGTGAATAAGATTCAAGCCATAGAGCAAAATTATGTCTTTAGGTTAATTGATTCTACATATGGGTGTCAATCGATTTGATCAATAATAATTGTATGATCTTAAGCTCTATTGACCTAACTCCAATCAACACTTAACTCAATTTGATCAACTATTAAATTGATTTAGACCTATTATGATTAAATTAGAAATTTTAGATGTAATCCAATTACATGATCTAATTTGATCTATCTATGACCAATCCCTCATGTACAAATACTAATTTTAGATCTTAAATCTAAATTTTCATATCTAAATTCTTGGGATGAAAAGTATATTTTGATCTCAAAATAATTTTCAAATAATACATACAAATATATATCATATATATGAATAAATTTCAGATCATAGAAATTGATTTCAGTCCTAAACATACTTTCATATATTATATATACGAAACAAAATAGATCTCGAAACTCTTTTCAAATCTAAACAATAAAACGTATATCATATATATGCTAAAAAATTATATCTAAAATTTTATTTTAATTAAAAATTTTAATATCGTTCTAGGATAACTATTCAGTAGAACAAGTTATGTCAGGACAACCTTATATCAGAACTGTTGGGTTCTGGATCATGCAACAAAAGATTGAATTTCAAAATTTTATGAAATCCAATAAACTTGAAAACCAAAAGCCTTGGATCTCCCCTGATGTATTCAGTCAAACATATATGCCTATAAGTGAGGTTTAGATATAAAATCTTAGGTCGGTGAAGAATAGAAGAAGTTGGCATCCTTTCTTTTCCATGAGGTGCCCAAACATTCATCTCCAATAGGTGATCCACATGAAATCAGGATCAAGAAAATGCTCCGACAGAACCATGCCTTATCAAATTCTCCTCCTGACAACTATCTTGCCTTACTAAGATCAATTCCCAGCACTCCTTCACCAATTCTCTCTTAAATAGCCTAAACCCCTCTCTTAGCCTTTCTAAAGGATCTTCCTAAACCTTTGTCCTAATGGAAGACTCCTTGTCTTAAAGTCTAAGACCTTATCTTAAAGAAGACCCTTGGCCTTAAAACTATAAGACCTTATCTTAACAAGGGAAGGAAGAAACTTTATCGGACTTTTGATTGATTTTTATCCAGACCAAAGGGGGGTATTTATAACGTATGAATAGATACTAATATGTCTATTCATAAAAGTCTTGAATCTGGTTATTAACATATCAAATACATCCTTTAATCAGAAAGATCGTTGTTATGCGTTATGAATCCATACGACGTTTAAGCATCGTATGACTTCTTTTCAATAATCGGACTCCCTTATAGTTGTTTGACCAGGTCAAACCTGATCCAAGCCATCCAATTCTTATGCCATAATCTGATTAAGGCCTTGGATTTAATTTAAAACCTCAGGAGAGAATTGATACGTGAAAAGTCACGAAGAAGTTTTCAGCCTTCTAGAATTGGCACCACCAAGACCCCATTGTGGCCCTCCAAATATGTTTTGACTTGGTCAAATCACTCAACCAAAGGTAAAGATTAAATCTTGACCCTCTAATCCTTATCCCAAAAAGGTGATTAACATGTAAAAGGACTCTTAGCCTATATGCACGTCAAAATTAAGTGTCGTGCGCTATACCCATGCGCCAAACATTATCCACTTTATCTCCATGCCAATTTGGTATTTCAATTCCATTAAAATTCTTCAAAAATGGCATGCAACAAGATAAAGGAGAGAAATTAATTAGCATCAAAAATTAGGATTAGATCCTTCCGTGAGAAGGACTACTCTCACACGTAACAAGTCTTCATGTGCTAAAACCCAAACGCATGACCTGATTTCCATGCCCCATAAGCCATATATTTTAATCTTATTAAAATCTCATAAAATTAGGCATTGAACCTCATCAAATAAGGATTAAAATAGCATAGAAATTTGGACTAAAATTCATTTAAAGAAGGAATTCTTGTATGCACACAATTCTTGCACCAAACAATGTGGTGCCTTACACCAAGAGTACTACCAACTTGGGACTCTTGATAAATGATGTTAAAATCATAAAAAAAATCTTAATTAAGGCTGCTTAAAATAGGCACTAACTAAATTAAGTTTCACTTAATTTTGGTTGATTTATTGACAAGGTTTCAAACCCAAATAGATTAGATTAGGAGTTTGGGTTAGCCAACAAGTGCTAGCTTGTCAATTAGGCACCCAATTCAGATCCAATATCTCATAATTAAATTAAATAAAATTTTTGACTAATTTATTGATGTGTGTGACCCTTTTAGTTTTATATCTAGCTAATAGTAGGTCTAGATTTATGTTGATCTAAATTGATTAGAGTCCATCTAATCGAATTAGATCAAACCGATGCATATCCAAGTTATCAAATTAGAACCCTTCCTAATTGACTCATGAATCGAACTCTTTAATTCATGAAAACCTACAAAATATGATTAACGTCTAGCAACATATCATGCCTATCCAAAAGATGTAAATTTTTTTGATAAAAATATCAAAAATATCCTGAGTTATCATGCAATTCAATTCTTCGATCATCCAGCATCTCGAATATGATTATGGATATGGAACCAAGTTAAAACCAATTTCATATTCATATTTCTCTCAATCATAATATGATGATTTGATTAATAAAATATTAGAAATCCTTTTTAATTTTTATTCTGCTTTGATCAAAGTCTTTTTAAATCATCTCTCGATTGGAACAAGTAGGATGTAATCTTCTTTTACTAGGAGTGATCGATTCCATGTTGATCTACTCAAAATCTCCATACATAATCCACCATATCCAGAATCCCTGTACATGACTAAGTCATGAATGAATATGAACCAAAACTATGGTTTCATATGTATAAGGTACCATAGTGGTCTCAGGTCTAAGGATCACATGCACAATCCCCAACAGAGAAACATCTTTTGACATTAGGATTTCATAAGATATTTCTCATAATGGATTAATTCAGTGAACTCATTCTCTAATGAGCACCCACACTCTTGTATTAGTATCTCACATAAGTAGCTTATAAGACTAGTTACCTTCTCTATCGAGCATATATAGAATGTGCTAGTTCTTCTGGAACATCGATCCTCGACTCAATGTCCCTGTAACTAGGAATGTTCTAGATCAGGATTTTAGGATTTTGGGTCTCATAGGTATGATCTCATCATAACCCTAAAACCAATATCCTGATCTATGGGATTCATCATAATCTTAATTAAAAATATAAGATGCAGCACATGATGAAAAAAATATCTTTTATTAATATAAAATATCATTTACATAAGTCTGGAAGATTAAAAAAAAATTTCGTATATACATAAGTCGATTGACTTGTAGGATATATTCCTTTCAAGAACGACATCAAAAACTTTTTGATCTAAAATTTTTCTTACAGATTTCAAATCTAAATCCTAATGTCATGCATAAGGCGTGGCTCTAATACCATAGTTGGAATTTTATGGTTTCATGCATGCAAAAGTTTTTCAAAATGAGTACGCAGTAGATATTTAAAAATTTAGATTATATCTAATTTAATCTAAACATACATAAGATCAAATTATAAAATCATAAACAAGATCTACATATGTGAGATAGGATTTAGATACATAAATCAAATAGAGAAGATCTAATCTTCATACCTTGGTATGGGTCGATCTATATTGCAAACTGATGATCGTGGATGTCATACGAAGATCCTTTTAAACCACACAAGTATTTGACCTCTACGGGTATTCACACGAGACTTTGATCTGATCAAAAGCTTCTTGATCTCTTCAGGATATAGCTCGCTTGCAGAGATCACATCTTGATAGTTGAAAAATCTTTTTTTCTCTCAAGATACTCTGAGAGAAGAAGAAGAGAATAGCAGGATGATGATCTCTATGTTAGAGATCATGAGAAGAACACTTTCTTCTCTTTTCTTTTTAAAACTCATGCATCAAATCTCTACACTAGAGATATAAGAATATTTATCCAACTCTTAGACAAAGATGAGAAAAAAACTCATATCCAAATTAGGACAAAAGAGAGAGAAAAGAGGCCCCAACAACCAACCTTTGGTTGTTGGTACGAAAGAAGGGGTAGATGCAACCAAACCTCATGCCTCCCCTTGGTGCCGTGCCTCTCTTTTTCTCTAATATTTTCATGCATGCCTCCTCTTTTTTTGGTGCCCAAAATTTGATCACAATCAGCCTTGTTACCACCCCACTTGATCCCATGTTTAAATAGGAATTGGAGATAAGGTTTTAGGTTAGAGATAACAATCAATGTAACCTTGGACTCTTGATTTTATGCCGCCCACCCTTTTCCTTTTTGCGCCCACATATCTCATGGAGAAGAGAGAGTTTGATACAAAATATTACATGCAAAAGGGAGAGGGAGTGGGACATATGTGGCATCCAAAACCCAAGTGGGCGTGGGCTTCCTTATGGCGCATGGAGAGGGAGAGTCCTAACCACTTAGGACTCTTCTTTAGATGGCTGATTTAAATCAATTAAAATTTTAATCAATTTTAATCATATTAGAAATTGATTAGACCCAAATAGATTAAAATTCTAATCTGATTAAGAGCCCAAACTATTTAGATTAAAGTTAAATCCAATTAGAAATTAGAAGTCACCTAATTAGAGGAGGATTCTTAGTTCTTTTGGACTCTCTCTTGGTGACTGAGTCAAACTCAATTTAATCATAATCTAATTAGGATTTAGGGCACCCATGAAGAAGAAAATTTCTAAATAGGAACCCAAACAATCTTTAATAGATCCTAATCTAATTAGAAATTAAGTCAAATTCTAATCCTAATCAGACAAAGAATTATTCTTCCATATAATTTGGTTATCTCATAACCCAATTAGACTTGATCAAATCAAATCCATGTCAAGTCAAATTAAATCTAATTTAATTAGACTTGATGCAAGCCTCATTGCTCAATAAAATTGAGCCAATTAGCAATTCAATTGCTAATTAGTCCTCCTATAATTTGCTAGCGAGTTACTTAATTGTAATTTTTTCATTGGATTAATCATCAATCAAATTGATAATTAAATTCTATCATGATTAATAATCATAATTCAACCATCTGATCAGTCAAAAATCTCTTGGTGTGTGATCCCATAGGTTCTATTCTATCTGGTAGTAAGATATATTGTGATCCCTATCATAATATCATTAAAACTCCTTTCAATGGGTTGGAACCAATTCAACTCTGCCCATCAGAGATCATCGATCTTCAAGATGATAGTCGTGGGTCTCACAATCTACCAATGACACCTAGCAGTATGTAATAGCAACCCAGCAGAATAAAAGGTAATGAACCTCTAGGTGCAATTAGCGTATGATACAGTCCCTCTATCATGAGTCCTGACCAAAAGGTAGGTCATAGATGAATCGTCAAATCTCATCATCCATTATATGATAGATTCAATTAGCTCGAGTCCATATATGATTCTTATGGAAACTCTTTTTCATTAATCATACTGCTATGGTCACAGACTTAAGGACTCAGCTTCTTAAATCTCATAGGACTACTTCCTTCTGCTAGGATCGATAGATTCCATCTAGATGTATACCCTACTCCTACAGTGGATCAACTATCATAAACATCCACCACAAGGACTCATTGAGTCAATATTTATATGTAGTTAAACTCTAGCAACCTCACTACAAGCAGTTGAAGTATCGCAGGTCAAAAGACCAATTACACTACTACAACATCGAGAAAATTACTAACGAGTGAGCAGACATTCATGTATCTTCTCGTGTTTGTCACGCTTAATGCTAGTTGTTTTCAAACAACCATCTGCACTCTCACTCCAGTGTCACTATACTACAGACTTGAGACTCATCTGTCCAAAGGAAGTGATCTATACACTGATCTATCTGGATCAATCACCATCCCTATGATGATCTTATGATCAGGAGTAATTTAAGAATTAACCATCAATGACACATATCTTAAATTCTCAACTCTTTGAGAATATGTGTCATTATCTTGTTAATCCTTTGGATGATTCATGGATGCATAAAATATGAATGATAATATAAGTGCCCATTAAGTACAAAATCATGTCCTAGTAATATGATATGCATCAGTCAAGATTGGCTTTTAGGGCATACATCCAATAGTGTATAATTTGATGTACAGACTAGAGGTGGCTATATCTACTTCATAACTTTTACTGATAACTATTCACAATATAGGTTTGTATATGTGATGCACCATAAATCTAAGTCTTTCAAAAAGTTTAAAGAGTTTAGACACAAAATAGAAAAACAAATCGATAAATCTATAAAGGTTCTTCGATCAGATAGAGGAGGTGAATATCTTAGTGAAAAATTTTGGATCTATTTTAAGACTAACAGTATAGTTTCACGATGGACACCTCCAAAGATGCTTCAGCTCAATGGGGTATCCAAAAGAAGGAATCGGACCCTATTGGATATGGTCCAATCCAAATGAGCTTCACAGATCTTCTAATTTTTCTCTGGGGACATGCATTACTGTCTACTATTTACTTTTTAAATAGGGTTCTCTCTAAATCCATTCTTACCATACCATTTAAGTTATATAGCACGATAAGAAGTCGAGTCTTGATTACCTTAAGATTTGAGGATGTCCGGCCCACATCAATCGACAGTAGACAAATAAGTTAGAGGCTAGGTCACTCAAGGCTTATTTTATAGGATATCCCAAGGAATCCATGAGATACTATTTCTATCTTTCAGAGGATCACAATGTGATTGTGAGCTATCATACCGTCTTCTTGAAAAAGAAGTTTATCCAAGACAGAGGTAGTGAGAGGAAGATTGAGCTCGAAGAAAAGATTTCTGAAGAGCATTGAGTCTAAGAGCCTAAACCCATTAGTGAGTCTGTTGATGTGGCACATCCTCCACCTCATAGATCTAGTAGGGTCTCCCATCCTCCTGAAAGGTAGGTATTCTTACAAAAGATTTAGAGGAAGCATTCCTTGTGGAAGATAGAGATATTGGAAATGATCTCAAGATCTATGATGAAGTGATGTTAGATATAGACTCCGAGAAATGGATGGAAGCGATGAAGTTAGAAATTGACTCCATGCATTCCAATCAGATTTGAACTTTAGTAGATCCAACTAAGGGTATTGTAGCCCTTGGATGTAAATAAATCTATAAAAGAAAAATTAGATCGGATGGTTAGGTAGAGACCTATAAGATAAGGCTGATAATGAAAGGGTACAGTCAACGTGAAGGTATTGACTATCAAAAATTTTTTCACCAGTGGCCATGCTGAAATCCATTCGGACTCTGCTTGCTTTTGCATCTTACTACGATTATGAAATCTAACAGATGGATATAAAAATTACTTTCCTAAATAGATATCTTGAGAAAGATATTTATATGGAATAGCCTATAGGTTCCACATTCAGTGATAGTGATCATAAAATCTATAAGCTACAAAGATCCATTTGTGGACTTAAGCAAATATCTCCGAGTTGGAACACCCACTTTAATGTTGTGATCAAATTGTTTAATTCCATCAGAAATGAGGAGGAGCCTTGTGTATATAAAAAGGTTAGTGGGAGCATTGTCACATTTTCTGTATTGTATGTGGATGACATCCTCCGAATTGAGAATGATATTTTCATGCTGACTTCGATCAAGGTATGGTTGTCGAAGAAATTCTCCATGAAAGACCTAGGAGAAGCTTTCTACATTCTTGGTATAAAGGTCTATAGGGATATATCAAAGAGAATGATAGGACTTTCTCAGAAAAATGTACATAGAGGAGGTGTCAAAAAGGTTCAACATGAAAAATTTCAAGAGGGGTCTTTTGCCCCTTAGACATGGCATCTACACGAGCAAGATCCCTTGTGCTTCAATTATAGGGAGCCTCATGTATGCCATACTGTGTACTCGACCTGATATAGTACTTGCTATGAGTGTCACGAGAAGATATCCATCAAATCTAGATGAGGAGCATTGGATTGCAGTAAAGAATATCCTTAAGTACTTGAGAAGGACTTAAGGATTTATTCCTGGTCTATGATTAAGGTTCAGAGTTGAAAGTAGAAGGATATACCAATTTAAACTTCATGTCTAATGTCGATGATAGAAAGTCTATATTATGGTCTATTTTTTTATGTGATGGTGGATCAATTAGTTGGAAGAGTTCCAAACAGCCAGTTATTACTGATTCGATTATAGAAGCCGGATACATCGCCACCTCTGAAGCTACTAAGGAAGCATATTAGTACAAGAAGTTCATTGTAGAGTTGGGTGTGATGCCATCAGATGTCATTGCACTGCATTGCGAAAAACAATGGTGCCATAGCCCTCACTAAAGAGCCCAAGTGTCACCAGAAGTCTAAGCATATAATGTGGCAGTTCCATATTATATGCAACTACCTCGAGAAGAAGTTTGTCGAGGTATAGAGAGTAGACTCTGCATAGAACATGGTGGACTAGTTGACCAAGCCTCTCAACCAGTAGAAAATCGAAACTCACCTTGAGAAGATGGGTCTTAGGTATCTGGCTAATTGACTTTAGGTCAAGTGGGAGTTTGTTAGATGTGTGCTCTAGAAGCCAATTGTTGGCTGACACAATTATATTTCTAGAGCTTTTACTTGTACTTGTAAAATTTTATTAGTGGTTAGTTTCTAAATACTTTCGATCGTAGAATCATCACAAAGGACAGTGACCAATCTATTTAAGATTGGTACATAGATCACCTCCCTTATAGGCAGACGAATCTCGAGTCTATGGTGTGGTGATACTAGGGTGAGAGTGCAGGTGGTTGTTAGAGAAGAACTTGAATTAAGCATGACTAATACGAGAAACTATTTGGATGTCTACTCACTCGTCAGTGATCTTTTCGATCTCGTAGTGGTGTGAGTGGTCCTTTGGCCTACGATATCATTGGCTATTCACAGCAAGACTACTGAATTTGATTGTATGTTCTCTTGGTCCCTAGCCATTCAGGTCATTGCTGTGTATGTTGGTTTCAGTAGGTTCAGTTTCACTATTAAAGTAGAATGCACCTAGATAGAATCTATCGACCTTGGTAGAAAAAGAGAAGTTCTATGTGATTAGCAAGACTGAGTTCAGGAAGTCTTCAGTTGAAGCAAGTGTGAATAATGAAAAAAAATTTTCATAAAATTCATAAGTAAACTCATGTGGAGCCAATCTGGTATATAACTGACGATGGAGTTTGATGAGTTCTCTATAACCTTCATCAAGTCGGGACTCACGATAGAAAGACTAAATCATATGGTAACTGCACCTAGGGGTTTATATTTTTTTATTCTATTCAGTTGTCACTACATACTACTAGACATCATTGGTGGATTGTAAAAATTCACTAGAATTATTTTCGGATCAACAATCCTTGTTGGGGTGAGCTAGAATTATTCTGGTCCATCGAAAGGAGTTTCAACGATACTGCGATGAAGATCACGGTATGTCTCACTACCAGACAGAATAGAATCTGAGAAATTACACACAGAAGAAGTTTGATCCAATCAATGACTTGGATCAAATTTGAATTATCAATTTGATTGATGGTTTGAATTTGAAAATTGCTAATTTGTAAGTGTTATAGATTCAGTAACTACTAATTGTTAGTAAAGAGACTTAATTATAAATATTATATTTTAATTAAGATTGATTAAATTATAGATCCGGTCTTAATTAATTTAAATTAAATTTAATTTAATTGGACTTTATTTAACTTAATACTAATTGGGTTCAATCATCCAAATCATATTTGGATTTCAAGCCTGATTGGATTAGATTTGACAGCCTTTCAAATTTGATTCGATTCGGACACAATTTGAACCCGATTGGCATCCAACTTGAACCAAATTGATCCTAACCCTTAGAGCTTAGATTCTTTGAGCTTCTCTCTCCAAGTGGCTGATCAGAAAAAAGATGGAGCGATAAAAAATCTTGTTGCTTCTCTTGGACACGCGTGCGGGAGGATAGAAATGAGGCACCACCTCATTTCTTGGTTAGTTTGAATTCCTATCTTGATAGGGATAAGGTTGACAAATTTTAAACTGATCCTAATATGATTAGAATCAGTTATAGATGTAGAAAGAGACTCAATTTTGTGTGACCAATATTTAAAGGGGGTTGGTTTTGGCTATAGATGGGAGACCTGATTTTTGTGCCAACTACCTTGTCCCCTCCCTTCATCCTCCACACCAACTCCTCTTGCCCTCTCCTTTCCATGCCTATTCCACTTCTAGATCAGATCTAGAGAGAGAGCCTTTGAGAGGAAAAAAAAATCAAGAAAATATTTTTTGATTTTTCTTGATGGTTAGGATCAATCCCCAAGATCCTATACAGGCTATATCAGGTAGATTCAAGTAAAGGCCCCTGATTCAAGCTGAAGAACAAAGCCTGTAAGGGAGCTAGCACCCGAAGGTTTTTGAAGTTTTGATAGAAATATCTCTATGTGGATACCAGTAGAGGTCAGGCACTTACGCGGCTATGACAACAATCCTAGACATCTATAGGATTAGATCTGATGAAGGAGGAAAAAGCGATCAGGTATATCTTCTTCTTGTAGTTTATGATTTTAGATTCATAAATTAATTTATATATGTTAGATGATCTTAGGCTTGATTATAATTTAGAATCAGTATACTTAGATTAGATTAAAGTTTTTAAAATCTACTTCTGCTATGGTTATCGTAACCATATAGTTCTATGCATACGAATCAACTTATTTTCTAACACATTTTTAGTATGAAGGGCCTCCAATGGTTCTTATAGGTTAGTCCTCGCTTCATGGCTATCGAGGTCTTCAGCTGGTGGGTTATAGAAGATGGTGATATCCTGAAAAAAAATTATTTTATTGAATGACTATCATGTCACATTATCGATAGTACATTTGAAAGTTCTTCGAGTTCCATAATCGAGGTGGAGGAGTCCTATCTAGTTGCTTTAGGTGGTAGGTTTCAGGTTTAATGAATTCTTCTACTTGATAGGGGCCTTCCAGTTAGGAGATAGCTTCCTCTACTCCATAAGTTGTGACACCTTGGTACGATGTATAACTAAATTGCCAATCTTGAACTCTTTGCCTCGAGTATAGGAGTTATAGTATCACACCACTTTTTGTTGATAAGCTGCCATCCATACTTGTGCCTTCTCCCAAACTTCTTCGAGCAGGTTTAGGTTTGTCTGGAGTTGTTCTGCATTATTTTTAATCATTGTAGTTCTCGATCTATGGTGAAGAGAGTCTGACCTCTACTAAGATAACCACTTCTATCCCGAAGGAGAGATTAAAAGGAGTTTCTCCAATAGATACTCTTTAAGTGGTTCAATAGATCCAAAGCACATTGTGAAGTTCATCCACCTAGTATTATTTGGCTCGATCTAACCTGGCCTTCAATCCCTATAAAAGTATGCAGTTAGTTCAGCTTTTTTATTGGCCTGCAATGTCCCACTGATGTGAAATAATGGGAGATGCCAAGATTCTAACAAAATTCAACAAATCTAAAACTGAAAAATTAGTAGCCATTGTCCGTGATCAGCATCTTGGGGCGACTGAAGTAGCAAATGATGAACTTTCAGATGAAATCTTTTACTTTAGCTTCGATAATATTATTGAGAGGTTCAGCTTCTACCCACTTCATAAAATATTCGATGGTAAAAAGCAAAAATTTTCTTTGATCCGATGCTTGTTGATTGCTGTCACAAGCATTAAAAATAAAAATTTAATCTGATTCAACTATTATTTAGAATAGGATGAGAATTAGGTGTCGAATTTGTTGGAAAATGTAGGCGATTTATATATGTATTTCAAAAATTTTAAAATAAATCTTAGTGGAAAGCAACTAGATTAATTTATTAATCTACCATGCATATGATCAGATTAATAAATCAACCTACTCTAGGATCTATGATATGATATGTGACATATAAAATTTAAAAATTAGAAAATAAAATCTGCATGCATATATGTGAGTGGTAAATCAAATCTACCTCTATTTTGAGTTCAGAACTCGATACCTGAGTGTGGATTGATGATCGTCGCTGTTGAGAGACATGATAAAGAGGTCTTTGCTGATTACTCGTGGCTGCACAGCATGTCCGACCTCTATAGAAAGTCCACTCGAAGCCCCAATCTTATCGATCTCTCTGGGATTCTTTCTTCAAATCTCTTGAACCTTTCAAGAGGTTGAAGAAGAACATCTGGAGAAGATGAAGAGGTGAAGAAATATGGATAGAAGATATACTCTTCTCTCTTCTTTTTCTCTCTTCCCAAACTCTTAGGAACAAACCCTAGGGTTTCTAGGTTTCGCTCACACAAAGAGGAGAGGGCTCTCCTATTTTTCATGCCAAGATGTCATGCCCAAAACCCTTTCATCATGGAGTGCTCTTTTTGATCTCTCACTTGCATGCACAAAAGAAAAATCTCCTTTTATTTGGGCATCAAAGTGGATAGGGTTGAAGAGTCCAACAATGTTTGGACTCTTGCTTGTGTTGTTGTCCCTTCTCACAAATCCATGCCAAATAATGTGACGCCCCTTCCCACTTTTTTTTCTCACATTAAATCAGATCTCATCTGATTTCCAATGGTGAAAAGCCTACTCAAAATATTGCACCAAAAGTAAGAGGAATCCAAGGTGTGGCGTGTAGGTGTTTGGGATGAAAATCCAATCTCATCTAGATAAGGAATATCTTGGAAATCAAATTTTAAATATTCCTTTTATCAAAAACCTATCCATCTTTGGTGTTTAAGAAAGGGGGAGTAGAACATCAGAGTTTGGCATGAAGAAATCTCATGCAAAAATATTTTTGGTGTGAAGAAATATGGCATCCAAAAGTGGTGGCGCAAGGGAAGAAGAGATCCAATCTTTTATGGACTCTTGGTTACTTTATTTGACTCCAAACCAAATCATATTTGGTTAAGCCCAAATAGATAGATGAAATCCAATCTAATTAGGTTCGTATAAATTTTTGGTCAAATCTTAATTAAATTAAAAATTGATTGAACGAAAGTCTTGACCAAAATCAAGATAATTCTTCCTTATCGATTAGGTCATCTCATAAACCTAATCGGATCAAACCTAATTAACTCTAATTCATTAGATTTGATTTAATCTTTTTTTCTCAATCAAATTGAACTAATCAGTAATCAAAACTATTAATTAATCTTCTATTAGTTCCACTGACACTTAGAAATAATTTATCCAAACTTTTACTTAAGGTTAACTATCAATCGAATGACGATCAAATCTTTAAATGATTCTCAATCATTGATCAGCCACATGATCAGTCAGAAATTTTTTTTCAGTGTGACCCCATAGATTCAAACCTAAGCTGGCAGTACAAGAATAATTTTTTGAACTAATTGATGTAACCATCTAGTAATGGGATCTGACGTCCGAATAGATCGAGTGATGGCGAAGCAACATTTAAGAACCTACTGGAGTATGGTTATCGTATAATTCATCACTTTGATCCTAATGCTCAAGGTGACTCAGGGTTTAACTATCAACCCTAGATTAAGTCATCCACATTATATTTTAATCTTTTAAATCTATCAATGATTATTCCGACTCAAGTTTATTAAATTAAAATATATTGATGCATTAACTCCTACTTATTCAGAGGGATTAATCCCTTCTTGACTCACATATTGACTTATACTTGACTGTATCCAAAAATTTTCATCACTGAATTAAAAATTCAGATAGTTCGATATTAAGTATAGTAGAGTTACTTGCAAGTTACCCATGTGATCTTAGCTCGGAGAGATACATACCCATACCCTTCTTGAGCTACTATTGACAGCAGAGTGCTCCATAGTTGGTCACGTTCAATGAGATGTACTCCTATATCTCACTTACATACCATACCAATATCTCCATACCACTTAGTTACGAAGACAACCAACGCATATGATATACAATAACCTACACTTGATAATCACTATCATCCTAGTAATAGCATATCATTTGGTTGTGAACCAGTTTAAGGACTATACGATAAATCCTTCCTTACAGATCAAAGTAGTCAAGGACTTCATCACAACACAGGAGTTCATTAGAAGATGTAACCTTATGATAAAAAGATCAAATAATTTTTATTATTGATCAATTCATATATATTTATAATTAGCATAATCATCAAACGATTGGCTTTAGGATATAATTTCTAGCAACTCTCACTTGGACTAAAGCTAATCAGTATAGTATTATATACCATCTTCGATTTATCATCTTAGAAATCCTATATAGGGTTTAGTAAATGGGTTGGTCAGATTCTCCTTTCAGTCG
>NC_026000.2:85653467-85698415 GCF_000442705.2 Elaeis guineensis
GTACATAGATCACCTCCCTTATAGGCAGACGAATCTCGAGTCTGGTGTGGTGATACTAGGGTGAGAGTGCAGGTGGTTGTTAGAGAAGAACTTGAATTAAGCATGACTAATACGAGAAACTATTTGGATGTCTACTCACTCGTCAGTGATCTTTTCGATCTCGTAGTGGTGTGAGTGGTCCTTTGGCCTACGATATCATTGGCTATTCACAGCAAGACTACTGAATTTGATTGTATGTTCTCTTGGTCCCTAGCCATTCAGGGTCATTGCTGTGTATGTTGGTTTCAGTAGGTTCAGTTTCACTATTAAAGTAGAATGCACCTAGATAGAATCTATCGACCTTCGGTAGAAAAAGAGAAGTTCTATGTGATTAGCAAGACTGAGTTCAGGAAGTCTTCAGTTGAAGCAAGTGTGAATAATGAAAAAAAATTTTCATAAAATTCATAAGTAAACTCATGTGGAGCCAATCTGGTATATAACTGACGATGGAGTTTGATGAGTTCTCTATAACCTTCATCAAGTCGGGACTCACGATAGAAAGACTAAATCATATGGTAACTGCACCTAGGGGTTTATATTTTTTTATTCTATTCAGTTGTCACTACATACTACTAGACATCATTGGTGGATTGTAAAAATTCACTAGAATTATTTTCGGATCAACAATCCTTGTTGGGGTGAGCTAGAATTATTCTGGTCCATCGAAAGGAGTTTCAACGATACTGCGATGAAGATCACGGTATGTCTCACTACCAGACAGAATAGAATCTGAGAAATTACACACAGAAGAAGTTTGATCCAATCAATGACTTGGATCAAATTTGAATTATCAATTTGATTGATGGTTTGAATTTGAAAATTGCTAATTTGTAAGTGTTATAGATTCAGTAACTACTAATTGTTAGTAAAGAGACTTAATTATAAATATTATATTTTAATTAAGATTGATTAAATTATAGATCCGGTCTTAATTAATTTAAATTAAATTTAATTTAATTGGACTTTATTTAACTTAATACTAATTGGGTTCAATCATCCAAATCATATTTGGATTTCAAGCCTGATTGGATTAGATTTGACAGCCTTTCAAATTTGATTCGATTCGGACACAATTTGAACCCGATTGGCATCCAACTTGAACCAAATTGATCCTAACCCTTAGAGCTTAGATTCTTTGAGCTTCTCTCTCCAAGTGGCTGATCAGAAAAAAGATGGAGCGATAAAAAATCTTGTTGCTTCTCTTGGACACGCGTGCGGGAGGATAGAAATGAGGCACCACCTCATTTCTTGGTTAGTTTGAATTCCTATCTTGATAGGGATAAGGTTGACAAATTTTAAACTGATCCTAATATGATTAGAATCAGTTATAGATGTAGAAAGAGACTCAATTTTGTGTGACCAATATTTAAAGGGGGTTGGTTTTGGCTATAGATGGGAGACCTGATTTTTGTGCCAACTACCTTGTCCCCTCCCTTCATCCTCCACACCAACTCCTCTTGCCCTCTCCTTTCCATGCCTATTCCACTTCTAGATCAGATCTAGAGAGAGAGCCTTTGAGAGGAAAAAAAAATCAAGAAAATATTTTTTGATTTTTCTTGATGGTTAGGATCAATCCCCAAGATCCTATACAGGCTATATCAGGTAGATTCAAGTAAAGGCCCCTGATTCAAGCTGAAGAACAAAGCCTGTAAGGGAGCTAGCACCCCGAAGGTTTTGAAGTTTTGATAGAAATATCTCTATGTGGATACCAGTAGAGGTCAGGCACTTACGCGGCTATGACAACAATCCTAGACATCTATAGGATTAGATCTGATGAAGGAGGAAAAAGCGATCAGGTATATCTTCTTCTTGTAGTTTATGATTTTAGATTCATAAATTAATTTATATATGTTAGATGATCTTAGGCTTGATTATAATTTAGAATCAGTATACTTAGATTAGATTAAAGTTTTTAAAATCTACTTCTGCTATGGTTATCGTAACCATATAGTTCTATGCATACGAATCAACTTATTTTCTAACACATTTTTAGTATGAAGGGCCTCCAATGGTTCTTATAGGTTAGTCCTCGCTTCATGGCTATCGAGGTCTTCAGCTGGTGGGTTATAGAAGATGGTGATATCCTGAAAAAAAATTATTTTATTGAATGACTATCATGTCACATTATCGATAGTACATTTGAAAGTTCTTCGAGTTCCATAATCGAGGTGGAGGAGTCCTATCTAGTTGCTTTAGGTGGTAGGTTTCAGGTTTAATGAATTCTTCTACTTGATAGGGGCCTTCCCAGTTAGGAGATAGCTTCCTCTACTCCATAAGTTGTGACACCTTGGTACGATGTATAACTAAATTGCCAATCTTGAACTCTTTGCCTCGAGTATAGGAGTTATAGTATCACACCACTTTTTGTTGATAAGCTGCCATCCATACTTGTGCCTTCTCCCAAACTTCTTCGAGCAGGTTTAGGTTTGTCTGGAGTTGTTCTGCATTATTTTTAATCATTGTAGTTCTCGATCTATGGTGAAGAGAGTCTGACCTCTACTAAGATAACCACTTCTATCCCGAAGGAGAGATTAAAAGGAGTTTCTCCAATAGATACTCTTTAAGTGGTTCAATAGATCCAAAGCACATTGTGAAGTTCATCCACCTAGTATTATTTGGCTCAATCTAACCTGGCCTTCAATCCCTATAAAAGTATGCAGTTAGTTCAGCTTTTTTATTGGCCTGCAATGTCCCACTGATGTGAAATAATGGGAGATGCCAAGATTCTAACAAAATTCAACAAATCTAAAACTGAAAAATTAGTAGCCATTGTCCGTGATCAGCATCTTGGGGCGACTGAAGTAGCAAATGATGAACTTTCAGATGAAATCTTTTACTTTAGCTTCGATAATATTATTGAGAGGTTCAGCTTCTACCCACTTCATAAAATATTCGATGGTAAAAAGCAAAAATTTTCTTTGATCCGATGCTTGTTGATTGCTGTCACAAGCATTAAAAATAAAAATTTAATCTGATTCAACTATTATTTAGAATAGGATGAGAATTAGGTGTCGAATTTGTTGGAAAATGTAGGCGATTTATATATGTATTTCAAAAAATTTTAAAATAAATCTTAGTGGAAAGCAACTAGATTAATTTTATTAATCTACCATGCATATGATCAGATTAATAAATCAACCTACTCTAGGATCTATGATATGATATGTGACATATAAAATTTAAAAATTAGAAAATAAAATCTGCATGCATATATGTGAGTGGTAAATCAAATCTACCTCTATTTTGAGTTCAGAACTCGATACCTGAGTGTGGATTGATGATCGTCGCTGTTGAGAGACATGATAAAGAGGTCTTTGCTGATTACTCGTGGCTGCACAGCATGTCCGACCTCTATAGAAAGTCCACTCGAAGCCCCAATCTTATCGATCTCTCTGGGATTCTTTCTTCAAATCTCTTGAACCTTTCAAGAGGTTGAAGAAGAACATCTGGAGAAGATGAAGAGGTGAAAGAAATATGGATAGAAGATATACTCTTCTCTCTTCTTTTTCTCTCTTCCCAAACTCTTAGGAACAAACCCTAGGGTTTCTAGGTTTCGCTCACACAAAGAGGAGAGGGCTCTCCTATTTTTCATGCCAAGATGTCATGCCCAAAACCCTTTCATCATGGAGTGCTCTTTTTGATCTCTCACTTGCATGCACAAAAGAAAAATCTCCTTTTATTTGGGCATCAAAGTGGATAGGGTTGAAGAGTCCAACAATGTTTGGACTCTTGCTTGTGTTGTTGTCCCTTCTCACAAATCCATGCCAAATAATGTGACGCCCCTTCCCACTTTTTTTTTCTCACATTAAATCAGATCTCATCTGATTTCCAATGGTGAAAAGCCTACTCAAAATATTGCACAAAGTAAGAGGAATCCAAGGTGTGGCGTGTAGGTGTTTGGGATGAAATCCAATCTCATCTAGATAAGGAATATCTTTGAAATCAAATTTTAAATATTCCTTTTATCAAAACCTATCCATCTTTGGTGTTAAGAAAGGGGAGTGACATCAGAGTTTGGCATGAAGAAATCTCATGCAAAAATATTTTTGGTGTGAAGAAATATGGCATCCAAAAGTGGTGGCGCAAGGGAAGAAGAGTCCAATCTTTTATGGACTCTTGGTTACTTTATTTGACTCCAAACCAAATCATATTTGGTTAAGCCCAAATAGATAGATGAAATCCAATCTAATTAGGTTCGTAAATTTTTGTCAAATCTTAATTAAATTAAAAATTGATTGAACGAAAGTCTTGACCAAATCAAGGATAATTCTTCCTTATCGATTAGGTCATCTCATAACCTAATCGGATCAAACCTAATTAACTCTAATTCATTAGATTTGATTTAATCTTTTTTTCTCAATCAAATTGAACTAATCAGTAATCAAACTATTAATTAATCTTCTATTAGTTCACTGACACTTAGAAAATAATTTATCACAACTTTTACTTAAGGTTAACTATCAATCGAATTGACGATCAAATCTTTAAATGATTCTCAATCATTGATCAGCCACATGATCAGTCAGAAATTTTTTTTCAGTGTGACCCCATAGATTCAAACCTAAGCTGGCAGTACAAGAATAATTTTTTGAACTAATTGATGTAACCATCTAGTAATGGGATCTGACGTCCGAATAGATCGAGTGATGGCGAAGCAACATTTAAGAACCTACTGGAGTATGGTTATCGTATAATTCATCACTTTGATCCTAATGCTCAAGGTGACTCAGGGTTTAACTATCAACCCTAGATTAGTCATCCACATTATATTTTAATCTTTTAAATCTATCATATGAATTATTCCGACCCAAGTTTTATTAAATTAAAATATATTGATGCATTAACTCCTACTTATTCAGAGGGATTAATCCCTTCTTGACTCACATATTGACTTATACTTGACTGTATCCAAAAATTTTTCATCACTGAATTAAAAATTCAGATAGTTCGATATTAAAGTATAGTACGTTACTTGCAAGTTACCATGGTATCTTAGCTCGGAGAGATACATACCCATACCCTTCTTGAGCTACTATTGACAGCAGAGTGCTCCATAGTTGGTCACGTTCAATGAGATGTACTCCTATATCTCACTTACATACCATACCAATATCTCCATACCACTTAGTTACGAAGACAACCAACGCATATGATATACAATAACCTACACTTGATAATCACTATCATCCTAGTAATAGCATATCATTTGGTTGTGAACCAGTTTAAGGACTATACGATAAATCCTTCCTTACAGATCAAAGTAGTCCCAAGGACTTCATCACAACACAGGAGTTCATTAGAAGATGTAACCTTATGATAAAAAAGATCAAATAATTTTTATTATTGATCAATTCATATATATTTATATTTAGCATAATCATCAAACGATTGGCTTTAGGATATAATTTCTAACAACTCTCACTTGGACTAAAGCTAATCAATATAGTATTATATACCCATCTTCGATTTATCATCTTAGAAATCCTATATATCGAGGCTTTAGTAAATGGGTTGGTCAGATTCTCCTTTCAGTCGATCTTCTAAAGTTTGACGTCACCTCGATCCGTGATTTTTCGAATAAGGTATTAGCGATGCAAAATATTTGGTAAGCTAGTGGGACTTCTGCTCTTTGGTATGAGCAATGACTTCGATATGGTACAATATAGTAGGACCATCATTGGAGGGTGTCACTCCTAGCTTGCCAATGAACCTCTACAATCACAAAGCTTCTTTGCAAGCATCAGATGCTATAATGCATTCTGCTTCGCAAATTGAATTGGCTATTTTATTTTACTTGAAACTTTTTCAGCAGATTGCTCCATCATTTAGAATAAAGATATATTCTGATATGTTCTTGCTATTATTATGTCTAACTAAAAATTAGAGTCAAACTCCATAAGTTTTAAGTCAGATTCTCAATAATCGAGCCACTGATCCTTAATATTTCTCAAATACTTAATGAAACCTATCAGTGATTCTCACCTGGAACTTTTAGATATCCACTCACTACTCCTAGTTAGTATACTATATTCGATCTCGTACATGGAGTACATGATAAAATAAATTCTACTCATAAACACTCTATATATGTAGACTGAAAAAACCCAAGTGGCCTCTTAGATCTATCTCTATAGATCTTCATCCCTAGGATGAAGGATGTTTTTCCCAAATCCTTTATGGAGAATAGTGATAATAGCTAAACCTTTATTTTCTGTAATGTAAGGAATGTCATTCTCGATTAAGAAAATTTTATTTACCTACAAAATAAGAAATACACTTATAAAACTACTAACCCATTTGTATCTGTAGGATTCTACTTCATTCTCAACGAAGCCATGCATTTTGATTACTTATCAAAATGCATATTCCAACTCTAAAATATTTAGCAGTAACACAAAAGAAAATATCTTGTTATGGTCAATACCATAACATTGACGATATCCTAAAGCAACTAGACAGACTTTGTAGATCTCTACTTTCTTATCTGCGCCCTCTAATCCTATTGAAGATCCACTTACGCCTTATGGGTTTTACCCTTTCGAGTGGTTCAATGAGTGTTCATACACCATTAACCTTCATGGACTCTATTTCAGACTTTATGATTTCAAGCCACTAATCGGAGTCGGGCCTCTGCATGGCACCAATGTAGGAGATCAGATCTTCATTTTTCTCATCAAGTTCAATAGGATCACATCTCGACTTAGAAATCAAAGAATCTATTCGACGGATGTGGTACTCTATGGGATCTCTTTAATGGTACCTCAATAACGGATTTTTGAGTTTGATCTAATCAAATCTGATTCTATGGATTCACTAGATTGTGTCAATTTTTTTATTTGTTGAACTTCATAAATTCCACATTAGAGGTATCAGTTCCTTCACCAAGATATTTTTTTTCTAAAAAAGAATGTCGAACAACTTTTGTTCTTTAGCAAGGTAGAAGTAATATCTCCAAAATTCTTTAGGGTATACTATAAATAATATATATAGGATCAGGATCCAAGTTAATCAGTCTGTAAATGCTTTGACATAAATCGAACATTTCAAATCCTAAGATAAGAGAGTATCGGCTTACACTCAGTACATATCTCATATAGCATCTTTGTGACTGATTTGCTTAGAGTCCAATTGAGAATATGACAAGTAATCTCAAGAGCATAACCTTAAAAAGAGATCGGCAAATTTGTAAACCCTCATCATGGATCGAACTATATCAGACAAAGTCGATTCTAATAAGAGAGAATCTTATTCTCTTCTAGATATGTCATAAATTCACTAGAAAGGTATTCTTTTCTTGGTCTGATCAGAGAGTTTCAATGCTCTCCCAGTTTGTTTCTTCTCTACCTTCTTATAAAATTATTTGAATATTTTAAATAATCTAAATTTATGGCAAATATATTCATAGATCTAATATATCAGTATGTATCAGACTCAGAACATCATTAGCTCGATCACTTTTTTTCAGCAAAAGATGACCTGATCATTTTACTAAGGTGATAGAGTTGATAGGCTGATAATGATTTACAATCATTGACTTCGAGAATTATCTCTTGTTGATTCTATTCTTATTTGTATGATCGAGCCTATAATATCAAAGATAGATATCTGTGATACTATCTACTCTAAAAGATTTGTTTGGTATGTACAATATACTAACAGACTATACAAATTTTATTTCCAAACTGTCCACCATGATTTTGACGTCATCTATAATGATATCACAAAAATCATTCTATATTGACAATATAAATTTATCCTTGGCTAGAAGGCCTATGAAAAATTACATTCGTCAAAATGGATAATAGTGATGATCATCGAAAATGACATTATTAGAATCGAAAACTTCTTTGACAATTCCTAAAGTTAGAACTGAAACATGACTTCTAGCTCCAACATTTAGGAATCTTTTTCAATCTTTCTGCTAATCTGAAGTCATTGCAACAATTTGTAGAAATGAATCGAACTTCTGGTATCTAATACCCAGAGAGTAGTACGACAAATAGAAAATAGATGTTATCACATAAGCACCATGTCCAGCAATTATTTGCTGATTCTTTTCTTTAGCCTATTGGATCATAGAAAACTAGATACAGAGAATAATTTCTTTTCAGTGTCCCTGTTTCTAAAAGAAAACTCTGTCAGACTCGAGTTAACTTAAGACTCATGTATCAGTTCGAGCTCCACAGCATGACATGCTTGCACCTACCCATTCTTTTCTTTCTCAAAGGACTGATGCCTTGTAGAAGACACATCCTCAGATGTGCCAAAAAATTCCTTCAATATTTGAAGAATTTCTTTTAGTTGAGCATTCTAAAATTTACAACTAAATTTGTCATTCATCGCTTCCCTCATAACCACACCGTGATTCGATCATTTAGCTATTTCTGATAAGTGTCTCTAATTTCATCACATCATTGGACATAAAAATATTAGGTGCAGGATCCGTAATCATATATAAGATCCATTCATACTTTAGAACTATTTACAACTTTCGATACCAACTATCGAAGTTCAGTCCTATAAATCAGCCACTGTCAAATAGTGAACGGAGCAACAGACATCTAGCCATAACTGAAAGAAAAATATAAGACCTCTATGTTTATGAATTGATTAAGCCTAAAAGATTTGGACTTTAGTTTAAAGGTTCTCCTATTATTTTAGTCTAATTGGTAGCTTCTACCTCTAATTTGAAAAATTATCCTAATTCCTTAATGGGTATTTGAATTCACACAGACTGTATGCAGGTCCGAGTATGGCTTGACAAATCTATATGCATCTATAGGTAGGTTCTGAAAGAATAATATCCTACAAGCCAATCGCATACGGGATGTGATAGGGTATTTTCTGTAATTTATCCTTCAGACTTAGATAATTGATATTAATATTATTAATAAAATAGATATGTTTGATTCATTATATATCATATCTTATTATTTTTAAGATTATAGTGAATCCCATAGGTCTGGGTAATAGTTTTAGGACCGTAGTGAGATCACATTAGTGAGACCTACAACCTTGATAGCCATGACCTACAATATTCTCAGTTATTTGTTCATTAAGTCGGAGATCAATGATATCGGTAAGATTGATATATCCTATGTGTGCTCAGAAATGAGGATGGTTGATCTCACAACTACTTGTATGGTAACACTAATATAAAGATGTGGGTGCTCATTAGAGAATGAGTTCACCGAATAGACCTGTAAGAGAATATTCGATGGAGTCTTATTTACATGTCAACTGATGATTCTCTAGTGGGAGTTGTGAAAGTGATCCTTTGACCTGAGATCACCATGATACCTTATGTATATAAATCTATATTTTGGTTCACTTCCTAACTTGATTCTCTGATCTTTGTGTGGGGTGTTATGGATGTGGTGAAGTATACATGAAGATTATGAGTGATCAATAAAAGATCAGTCACTCCTAATAAGGAGAGCGAATATCCTATGTGATCTCATAAGTCGATAATTCTAGAAGTCTTTGGCCAAAGCAAGATGATAATTAGAAAAAATTTTTTAATATATCATCAATTGAATCATCACCTTCTGATCAAGATACATATAGATAAATAATTAGATTTGATATATTTTTATGCCCACTGCTTATCTGGGATGTTATTTGACTGAAAGATTGAATTACATGGTAACTTACCACTGAAGGATATTTTGATAATTTTTTACTAAAATTCTAAATCTTTCGAGTAGTCATGATGCATTGCTAGACATCAATCTTGACTTGTGGACTCATCAAAATTAAAAGAGTTTAATTTAAAAATTAATTAGGAAGAGCTCTAGTTGATTGAGACTCTTGAGCTGACCTAATCTGATCGGATTTGGGTTTCGTCAAGAGTCTGTGTCCACTGCTGGCTAGATTTAGAACCCAATAGATGACACACTTTATAATTTAGTTTTGATCTGATTTAATTAGGATTTAATATAAATTCTAATGGTTAATTTGATATGATAGCATACTGTATTAACCCAAGTTCCTAAATTGGTTCAGTTCAAAGTGTTTGAGCTAAACTAAACTAGTTGTCTTTGACCTAATGGGATTTGATCCAATTTAATTGGGTTCTTATTTAATATAGAACAATTTCAAGTGTGGAAGAATTTCTCTGTGCCCACCAGGTCTCACACCAATATAGTATTGCTGCCCCCTCTAAATTAGCATTGGAAGGTGAAGAGTCCTTCTTAATGAAGGCTCTTATCTTATCTTATCGCTTTGTTTTCTCATCTAGAACCTTAATGTTTTCATGCCAATTTATTACGAAAAATTTATGAGGCATAGAAGAGGAGGAGCCCTTCTGTATGAAGGCTCTCCTATGCCAAAATAGATAACGATGATTTATTTCATAATGTGAGAAGGTGGAGCGCCAAAAGTTGGCACCCTTTGGTCCTTCCTCATATCCCTTCTTTACCTATTTATATGGAGCATCCCATATGAGCCAAGTACTAGATTTTGGATAAAAACTAAAGCTAATTGGCATGTAAAAGAGAAAAAAAATTTTGGAAAAAATTTGAGAAAAAGGCAAGAAAAATTGAGAGGCAAAAGTTGTAGGAAGGGTGGTGATAGAATTAGCAAGTGTTGCTAGTTAGCCCTAAGGTTTAATTTTTCCATATGTCAAAACCCAAAATCAAATTCTAAGTTGTGAGATTTCTGACGAGTGTCTTCTTAGCATGATTTTGATGGTAAAATCGAAGGTGACTGGATTTTGGTGTGATTGTACTTCGAGTTCGAAGTCGACAGTATTCTTGAGAAGACAAGGCGAGACAGCACACCGGTTAAGAAGGATCTTGACCAACTTTTGTGTAGATCACTATTAGAGGGCTTCTACTTTGGAGTCTCATAGAGATCACCATCATATCATATTAATTTTTGATGAAAATATAAAATTCTATCTCTTTGCATGCTTGTTTTTGTTTTGATCGACATCGACAAGGTGATTTCTAGGATTTGAGTTTCAGTTTGATAGTTTTAACTGCTAAAGCTATTGATATATTTCTTTTAAAAAATTTAAAATTTGAATTTTACTGTGTGATCAAAATCCAATAGTAGTATCAGAGCCATCCTTGTTAGATTCAATCAAACAAGTACAAAGTTGTAGTATAGAACTGTTCTTATTCATAGCCAAAAATATTGCATCGATTTTTAGCATCGATCTTTAAAAAAAAAAATTACTTTTGATTTTATATGATCCATGGATTTAAATTTTAGTTATTAAAATGATAAATTTATGATAATTTGAAATTTATATTTTTATGGTAGCTTGATGCTTAAATCGAATTTATGGTTAAGGGTGTTATGCATGCCTAATTTGATTAGGGTTTGTTTTCTTATTTGAATATGCTTGACATATGTTAAGTCATTTTATGCATCCTTATATAATTTTTTAGCATGATTATATGATTGTTATTATGACTTGCAAATGCATACCGAATTAATATGCATAGTATATTTTATGTAGTTGTAGTTAGGATGTGCCGAGATCAGTTCAAAGATCCTCTTAAAAATTATATTAGGTTGTAATGTTGGGATTCACTTTCAAATCAAATATCAAATTTATTTGATCAATTGGTGTCTAGAAAAGTATGAAAGGTGATTTTCTAACTAGGTCCATATGCTAGTCTGGTCAACTTTGTTGGTGTCTAAGAAAAGCTACGAGGAGCCTCCCACCTACTGACCTAGCCAATTTAATCTTATTGAATTTTGAACTTAGATTTATTAGTGATGTAGATACTACAAGGGCCTTCCTTCAAATTTGGTCAATAGAGTATGTTAAGATCTTAGTGAACTTGTTGTGCTATCATAAGACTTACTACAAAAATTGATATGATGTTGACCAAGTGCATATTGATGCTTATGGCATATTTGAATAGCGTTACTTTGTTGTGCTCCATAAGGACAGCATTATTTAAGTATGACCATATGATATTGAAGAGTTAACTAGAACACTGTAGTTTGTTGTGCTATTCACAAGACTATAAGTAATCTAGAGGTAAGAGAGAAACATATTGAGAATTGTATGAGATACAATTGGTGAAGAGTTAAAATATCCACAATATATGAATGCTTGTTGTGCTATCCACAATGTGTTTGTGAGGAATAGGGATCTCAACCCCACTTAGAAACATAAGGATGTTTCTCATTTTTCAT
This sequence comes from Elaeis guineensis, assembly GCF_000442705.2. Lineage (NCBI taxonomy): Eukaryota > Viridiplantae > Streptophyta > Magnoliopsida > Arecales > Arecaceae > Elaeis > Elaeis guineensis. The sequence goes on from NC_026000.2 coordinate 85,665,663, forward strand.
ACTTGAGGGCTATGAAATTCGTTAAAATAGTGGGAGACATAATTAGACAAAAAATTTAATCTAGTTGTGTATGTCATCATGAGTTGTCTACTTATATTATGTTCTTGTCATTATAGATTAACTGCACGTATGGCATCCTCACTATCACTTAGAGGCATACTAGATGCAAACAAATTGATCAGATCAAACTACGTGAACTGATTAAGAAATCTGAGAATTATTCTCACTCAAGAGAAATTTTCTACATACTGGTACACCTGCACCCGATACAATCGAGAAAGATACTTTTGAGGAGGAAAGGGTCATATATAAGATGAGGAAAGATGACAGTGTGACTGTCAAATGTACTATGCTTGCCTCAATGAGCAATAAGCTTCAGAGATAGTATGAAGACATGGATGTTCCCTCTATACTCTTTAATCTTAAGGAGTTATATGGGGAACAAAATCAAACTGCTAGATATGAGATATCTAAGCAGTTGTTTCGTGCCTGTAAAACTGAAGGAACGTCTGTGCAAACTCATATCCTAAAGATGATTTATTTTATTACTCATCTGGGATAATTGAGTTTTCCCATGGATCGTGAACTTAGCCAGAATTTGATTCTGTAGTCTCTTCCCCACTCCTTCTCTTAGTTTATCATAAATTACCATATGACTAAACTGAACATCAGCTTGCCTGAGCTCTGAATATGCTGAAAATAGTAGAGAGCCATTTCAAAAGTGAAAAGGCTCTGATTCTTCTTATAGATAAAATCAACAAGAAGAAAAACAAGAAGGATTCCAAGAAAAAGTTGAAACCTAAGGCTGTCATCTCCAAGAAGAAGGTAAAGAAGGTCTCTGTCAAAGGTACTTGCTATCACTGTGGCAAGGAGGAGCACTGAAAGAGGAATTACAAGGAATACCTTGCAACTGTGAACAAGTAAATGTTGCTAAATATTTGTATATGATACAAACTAACTTATCATTAAGTACATCAATTTTAGAATCTTGAGTATTAGATATTGTCTATGGCTCACACCTTTGCAAATCATTGTAGGGTCTACAGAAAATAAAGAGTCTGAATAAAGATGATTTCATGCTGTTCGACACTAGTTAAGAGTCCATTCAAGCTGAAGCTATAGGATTCAAAATTTTGAAGTTGTCTTTGAACAAACTTTTGGAATGAAAGACTTGTTATTATATTTCTAGTATTGTTAGAAATATTATTTCTATATCCTTGTTATTAGAACAAGGCTTTGAAATAAAAGCAAAGAATAATGGTTATTCTATATATTTTTCTAATGAGTTTGATGGAAATGTTTATATTGATAACAATCTTCTATTCCTATCACTTAATGATAATGTACTTCATGTTGATAATGTGAAAAAAAGAAAGAGAGAGGATGTGAAGCCGACTTGATCATACAAATGAGTCAAGAATTAATAAGTTATATAAAGATAAATTTTTTTATCTTTATGATTTTGAATCATATGAAACTTGTGAATCTTATCTCATTAGTAAAATGACCAAGACTCCATTTACTAGACATGGAAAAAGGACGAGTGACATTTTGGACCTTGTACATGCTGATATTTGGGGTCTAATATCAACTCAAGCCAAAGGTAGATACTCTTACTTCATCACATTTGCTGATGATATGTCTAGGTTTGGATATGTATATTTAATAAAATATAAATTCAAAGTCTTTGACAAATTTAAAGAGTATCAAAGAATGGTTGAGAAACAAACTGGTAAAAGTATTATAGCTCTTCGATCTGATCGAGGAGAAGAATACTTGACTAGTGAGTTCTTCAATTATTTAAAACAAAATGGTATACTCTCTCAGTGGACACCTCCTTACACTTCACAATTAAATAAAATTATAAAAAGAAGAAATCGCATATTATTAGATATGGTGCGATCCATGATGAGTTTCACAGATCTTCTGATCTCCTTTTGGAGATATATGCCCTCAAGGCCGCAGCATATGTTTTAAATAAAATGCCTTTCAAATTTATTTCTAGCACTCCATATGAGATATGGAAAGAAAAGAAACCCAGTCTTAAACATCTTAAGATTTGGGGTTGTCTGGCTCATGTGAAAAATATTGATGGACATAAGCTGAGTGCTAGATCAGTAAGATGCAAATTTATGGATTATCCCAAGAAAAGTATAGAATACTACTTCTACAATCTTACTTAATAAAAGGTGTTTGTTGGTAGGTATGCTATTTTTTTAAAAAAAAGTTTATCCAAGAAGGAGGCAGTAAGAGGTCTGTTGAACTTGAAGAAGTTCAAAACCTACAACCCATCCAAGATTCATCAACTGATTCTCAACCAGATGTGCCCATTGTTGAGGCACAACCACTACACACCTCCTCTCTGAAGGCCAAGTAGAGTGCGTAATGTACCACTTAGGTATGGATTTGTCATTGAGAATGATGATATATTCCACATTATTGAGAATGATTATCCCATGATCTCTTCAGAAGCTATCATGAGAAGTGACTCTGACAAATAGCTCAATACTTTGAAATCTGAAATAGACTTCATGTATATTAACCAAGTTTGGACTTTGGTTGATGCGCCTAAAGGTGTGATCCCAATAAGCTACAAATGGGTCTTCAAGAGGAAGATTGGAGCAGATGGCCAGGTAGAGACCTATAAAGGCAGGCTGGTGGCAAAAGGTTTCAAATAAAAATAAGGTGTTGATTATGAAGAAACCTTTTCATCGGTAGCCATGCTCAAGTCTATTTGGATTACGCTTGCTATTGCTGCATACCATGACTATAAGATCTAGCAGATGGATGTCGAGACTGTCTTTCTCAATAAAAACCTTGAGGAAGAAGTTTATATGACTCAGCCAGAGGGATTTGCTCTAGTGGGAGAGCAAATCAGGTATACAAGCTGAATAGATCCATTTATAGATTAAAACAAACATCGAGAAATTAGAATATCTATTTTGATGAGACGATCAAATCATTTGGCTTTATCAAAAATGTGAATGAACCTTGTGTGTATAAGAATACTAACGAAAGTGCTATTATCTTCTTGGTCTTGTATGTGGACGATATACTGCTCATTGAGAATAATATCTCAATGTTGCAATCGGTCAAGATATGGCTATCACAAAAGTTTTTCATGAAAGACTTGGGTGAAGCATCCTATATACTGGGTATAAAGATCTATGGGAATAGATCAAAAAAGATGCTCGGCTTATCCCCATCAAGGTACATAGATCTTGTGTTGAAGAGGTTCAACATGAAGGGAAGTAAAAGAGGTTATTTGCCCATGGTTCATGGCATACAACTCTCTAAGAAGATGTCTCCTAAGACACCTGAAGAGAGAAATAGAATGAGTTCTACTCCTTATGCTTCAGCTGTAGGATCAATAATGTGTGCTATGTATTAGGCCTGATGTGGCTTATGCCTTGGGCATTGTAAGCAAATTTCAGGCTGATCCCGAAGAAGATCATTGAAAAGCTGTAAAAAATATACTCAAGTACTTGAGAAGGACTAGAGATATTTTTCTTATACATGGTGGACCTAATTTAAAACTGAAAGGTGATACTGATTTTAGTTTTCAATTTGATCCAGATGATAGCAAATCCATATCTGAATATGTGTTCATGCTATATGGGGGGGCAATAAGTTGGAAGAGTTTCAAACAGCAAACTATTGCTGACTCAGTCACTGAGGCTGAGTATATTGTTACTAGTGAAGCTGCTAAGGAGGTTGTCTGAATGAAGAAATTCATCTCAGAATTGGATATGGTTCCAAGAATTGAACAACCAGTGCCCTTTTATCGTGATAATACTGGGGCAGTTGCTCAAGCCAAAGAATCTAGGTCTCATCATAAATCCAAGCACATCCTAAGACGGTTTCACCTCATTTAGAAGATAGTCGAAAGACACGATGTGATCGTGGAGCGAGTTGATACTAAGAACAATATAGTAGACCTATTCACTAAGGTCCTGTCAGTGTAATAGTTTGATCGCCATCTTGATTGCATAGGCATCAAGTATAGGGGCGATTGGCTTTTAGTACAAGTGGGAGATTGAAAAAATAATGTCTGACAAACCAATCGTATATGGGATGCGATAGGATATTTTCTATAATTTATCTTCTAGACTCATGTAATTGACATTAATATCATTAATAAAATAGATATTTTTGATTCATTATATACTGTATCTTATTATTTTTAAGATAATAATGAATCCCATAGGTCTGGGCAATGATTTCAGGACCGTAATGAGATCATGTCAGTGAGACCTAAAATCTTGATAGCCATGATCTAAAATATTCTCAGTCATTGGTTCATTGAGTCAGGGATCAATGATACCAGTAAGACTGGCATGTCTTACGTATGCTCAGAAATAAAGATGGTTGATCTCATAACTACTTGTGTGGTGACACTAATATAAGGATGTGGGTGCTCATTAGAGAATGAGTTCACTGAATAGACCTACGAGAGAATATCTGATGGAGTCTTATTTATATGTCAGCTGATAGCTCTCTAGTGGGAGTTGTATAAGTGATCTTTTGACCTGAGATCGTCATGGTACCTTGTGTACATGAATCCATATTTTGGTTCACTTCCTAACTTGGTTCTCTGATCCTTGTCTAGGGTATTCTGGATGTGGTGAAGTATGCATGGAGGTTGTGAGTGATCAATAAGAGATCAGTCACTCCTAATAAAGAGAGCAAATATCCTATGTGATCTCATAAGTCGATAATTCTGGAAGTCTTCGGCCAAAGCAAGATGATAATTAGAAAGAGATTTCTAATATATCATCAACTGAATCATCATCTTCTAATCCAGATATATATAGATAAGTAATTAGATACATATGTTTTCATGCCCACAGCTCATCTAGGATGTTGTTTGACTGAAGGATTGAATTACACGATAACTTGCTACTGAAGGGTACTTTGACAATTTTTCATCAAAATTTTAAATCTTTCGGATAGTCGTGATATATTGCTAGATGTTAATCTTGACTTATGAACTCATCAAAATTAAAAGAGTTTAATTCAAAAATTAATTAGAAAGAGTCTTAGTTGATTGAGACTTAAGTTGACCTAATCTAATCGGATTAGAGTTACGTCAAGAGTCTATGTCCACTGCTGGCTAGATTTGAAACCCAATAGGTCACACACTTTGAAATTTAGTCTTGATCTAATTTAATTAGATTTTAATATAAATTTTAAGAGTTAATTTAATATGCTAGCACATTGTATTAACCCAAGTTCCTAAATTGGTTCAGTTCAAAGTAATTGAGCTAAACTAGACCAATTATCTTTGACCTAATGGGATTGGGTCCAATTTAATTAGGTTCTTATCTAACTTAGAATAATTTTAAATGTGGAAGGAGTCCCCTGTGCCCACCAGGTCTCACACCAAAATAATATTTCCACCCCTTCTTAATTAGCTTTGGAAGGTGAAGAGTCCTTCTTAATGAAGACTCTTATCTTATCTTATCACTTTGTTTTCTCATCCAGAACCTTTATGTTTTCATGCCAATTTATTATGAAAAATTTATGAGGCACAAAAAAGGAGTCCTTCTATGTGAAAGCTCTTCTATGCCAAAATAAATCATGGTGATTTATTTCATTGCATGAGAAGATGGAGCACCAAAAGTTGGTGCCCCTTGGTCCTTCCTCACATCCCTTCTTCACCTATTTATATGGGGCATCCCATATGAGCCAGGTGCTAGATTTTGATGAAAACAAGAGTTAATTGGTGTGTAAAAGAGAAAAAAAATATGAAAAAAGGTAAGAAAAAATTGAGAGGCAAAAGTTGTAAGAAGGGTGGTGAGAGAATTAGCAAGTGTTGCTAGTTAGTCCTAGGGTTTGATTTTTTTATATGTTGGAACCTAAAATCAAATCCTAAGTTGTGGGACTTCTGAAGAGTGTCTTCTTGACATGATTCTGGTGGAAAAATCAAAGATGGTCAAATTTTGATGTGATCATACTTTGAGTTCGAACCTGGCAGTATTCTTGAGAAGATAAGGCTGTAGCTGTGCACCGGTTAGGAAGGACTTTGGCCAACTTCTATGTGGATCATCATTGGAGGGCTTCTACTTTGGAGTCTCATAGACCATCATACCATATTATTTTTTGATGAAAGCATAAAATTCTATCTCTTTTCATACTTTTTTTTTATTTTGATCAACATCGACAAGGTGATTCTAGGATTTGAATTTCGGTTCGATAGTTTTAACTGTTAAAGTGATTATATGTTTATTTTAAAAATTTTAAAATTTGATTTCTACTACGTGATTGGAACCCAACAGGTTCTCAATCAATTGTTTCTCTAAATAATTTTTAGTATTAAGTTTCACCCCAGATTTTATTTTGGTAGGCGATGGGCCTCCATTGAAAATCCCAATTGGGTCCAACCATTAACATGAACCAACTCAGTGATTCTAACTAATGAATGATTACATCCGAGTATAGCTTGACCAACCCAATCATTCATCAGATGTACAATAGAGTCATCATATGATGAATGATAATTTCATCATTCAGAGAAACATCAGACGGATGGCGCCTGCAATGTCAATCAGAAATAATGGACCCATTACCATTCACCTTAATGGGAGGCAATGATCTACTATTATCACCATAACTAGTTCATTTGATGGACCTAATAATTTAGAAGATTTGGTTAATTGAAAAGACTTGATCAATTATTCTTAATTCTCCTACTAACTTCACCAAGTCAGGTCAAAGAAGATTAAGCTTAATCTGATCCACCCAACCAGTTATAAATCCTCCCACTGACTTCACCAAGTCATGAAGAGGATTCAAGACTAATTGGTTAACCCGACAAGTCACAAATTCTTCCACTGACTTCATCAAGTCATGAAGAAGAATGCAGACAGTCATACTAAAGACACCTAAATTAATCATACTAATTTTCTAGCTAGCATGGGTCAACCTGAATCATTAAGCGATCTGATCAAAATATAATTCATCATGTTGGCCAAGTAAGTGAGATCGGTGGGAGTGATATGCCATTAACTCATCATAGATCTAATCTCTGTGAGTAGCTCCCAATTAATGACCACCAATCAAGACTATCAAACTTACCTTAGATACTAACTGATTAATTAGTTTCAATTGGATCAACTTATAGACTTAGATTTGACTGTTGAGCTAAAATCAAGATCCATTAGATCTAATCAAAGACATGGACTTGATCAATTATAACTATTGTATTTAATCTAGAGCATCCTTGACCTAATTTAAATCTATTTTTGGTTAGATTCGATCAACTACTCTTTTAGTCCATTAAATCTTTGATTCTAATCTTAGATCTAATCCAATTAAAAGGATTTGATCTAAGCTAACCCATGCTCCATATTTTATGCAATGTCATTAGATCTTAAATTTACAATTCTAGATCCAAAGATACATCTCATAATTCTCAATTAAGTGTAGCATTAACATAGGTTAAGATTTTTTAATTAAAATAATTTTAATTTGTAAACTTCTTTATAATTTGTAAATTTTTTTACAATTATTTTATGCATAAATATTTAGTTCTGAAAATTGAGTCAGCTCATCCCAAGCTAAGTTGGCGCCTCACAACAATGGGTCGATTAAGTTCCAAACTTAGTCGGCTCATTGAGATCAGCTATCACATTTATTTTCTACCTTTGTAAATAGGGTCAGCTTAGCAGGAAGCTAAACTGACTAATCATGGCACTGGGTCGACTCAAATCAAAATCGAGTTGACTCAGAGGTAGAAACAACAACACTTTATTTAATTTTTGGATCTAAATTATTTTGCATAAACTGAAATAAAATCAATAAAAAATTAATTTTAGATCTCATCTAAATTTATTTATGATTCTAAATTTTATTTTTTATGATTAAAATAATTTTAATCAATATAACTAGATATTACTACTTTTCGTACAATTCGTATCACATACAACAATCCTAGGGGTTTCAATTCTAAGATTTTGTAGGAAAGTAAATTTTATTTCTTTCATGGTTTATTTTCATGAACAAACAGCACCCCTACATGCCATAAAAGATCCCCATGGAATGGGAGGAGAGAGTTCTAAAATTCTACTTTTTTCTATGATCGGACAGCCAAGAATGTTTAATCCGATTACTTGACTACTAGGCATCTAATCAAAACATATCATATATGTATAAATTTAGATCTAATCTAAATTATATTTGATCTAATCATAATTTTAGATCACATCTAAATTAGATCAAAATATCATATGTAACATATAAAATCAGATTTTATCAAAGATCAGCACAAATTAGAACAACCTTTTCACTATAAGGGGTAAGCTCTACAGTAGGACAATCTTATTTTAGTTTGTGTGATCAACCATTAATTAAATTCAGATCAAAGATATCACATATCAGATCTAAATAAAATTAAATTTTAGATCTAATATATACATATAATATGTCATAAAGAACCTAGGCTCTGATACCACTGTTGGAAAACATAGGCGATTTCATGCATGTATTTCAAAAAATTTTTAAATAAATTTCAGCAAAAAATAACTAAATTAATTTTATTAATCTAACATACATATGATCAAATTAATAAATTAATCTATTCTAAGATCTATGACATGATATGTGGCATATAAAATCTAAAAATCAGAAAATAAAATCTACATGCATACATGTGAGCAGTAGATCAAATATACCTCTAATCTGAGTTCAGAACTCGATACCTGAGTATAAGTTGATGATCGCTGTTACTGAGAGATATAGTAAAGAGATCCTTATTGATTGCTCATAGCTGCACAGCATGTTCGGCCTCTACGAAAAGTCCACTGAAGCCCCGATCTGATCGGTCTCCCCAAAATGCTTGCTCGTGCGAATATCATGTTGTTGGCTGATTTAGATCCTTTCTTCAAATCTCTTGAACCTTTCAAGAGGTTGAAGAAAAACATCTGGAGGAGATGAAGAGGTGAAAAAAACATGAAGTGGAGATACTCTTCTATGTTCTTTTTCTCTCTTCTCAAAATCTTAGGAACAATCCCTAGGGTTTTTAGGTTTTGCTCACCCAAAGAGGAGAGGGCTCTCCTCTTTCTTTCATGCCAAGATGTCACACCCAAAACCCCTTCACTGTGGAGCACTCGTTCTGATCTCTCACTTGCATGCACAAAAGAAAAATCCTCTTTTATTTTGGCATCAAAGTGGATAGGGTTGAAGAGTCCAACAATGTTTGGACTCTTGCTTGTGTTGTCGCCCCTTCTCACAAATCCATGCAAAATAGTGCGATGCCCCTTCCTGCTTTTCTTTCTCATGTTAAATTAGATCTCAACTGATTTCCAATAGTGAAAAGCCCTCTCAAAATGTTGCACAAAGTAAGAGGAATCCAAGGTGTGGCGTGTAGGTGTTTGGGATGAAATCCAATCTCATCTAGATAAGGAATATCTTTGAAATCAAATTTCAAATATTTCTTTAATCAAAATCTATCCATCTTTGGTGTTGAGAAATGAGAGTGACATCAGAGTTTGGCATGAAGAAATATGGCATCCAAAAGTGATGGCACAAGGGAAGAAGAGCCAATCTTTTATGGACTCTTGGTTACTTTATTTGACTCCAAACTAAATCACATTTGGTTAGGCCCAAATAGATAGATGAAATCTAATCTAATTAAGTTCATAAATATTTTATCAAATTTTGATTAAATTAAAAATTGATAGAACCAAAGTTCTGATCAAATCAGAGATAATTCTTCCTTAGCGATTAAGTCATCTCATAACCTAATCGAGTCAAATCTAATTGAATCTAATTCAATTAGCTTTGTTTAATTCTCTTTGCTCAATCAAATTGAGCTAATTAATAATCTAATTACTAATTAATCTTTCATTAATTTACTAATACTTAGTGAATAATTTATCATAATTTTTGCTTAAGATTAACCATCAATCAAATTAACGATCAAACCCTTGAACGATTCTCAACCGTTGATCAGCTACTTAATCAGTCAGAAACTTTTTTTGAGCATTATCCCATAGGTTCGAACCAAAGCCAATAGCATAAAAATAAATTTTTAAACTAATCGATGTAATTATCTAGCAATGGGATCCGATGTCCGAATAGGTTGAATGATGGAGAAGCAACATTCAAGAATCTACTGACGTATAGTTATCGTATAATTCATCCCTTTGACCCTAATACTCAAGGTGACTTAGGATTTAACTATCAATCTTAGATTAGTTATCCACATTGTTGCTTCTTGAATTGATTTTGATGATTGTAAAATATTTGAAGAGATTACTAATGATTTTGCCTTGGAAAAAGATTTATTATATTTCAGAGGCAAAATCATAATTTTATCAAGTTCTGATTTGAAAGTCTCAAGAGCAAAAATAAAAGATTTATGATCTATTGGAGATACTTTCGTACTTTTTAGATGGATATATTGAGAGAAATTCAAGTTTAAAGAATTAGGTCAACCCTTTAGGTCGACTTCTGTTAAAACAGGCTGAACGTCACACCATTTCTGGATGGCACACCCAAAGGGGACAACCCCATAAGTCAATCTCTATTACTGTGTTAGTCAAAATTGTAGAATAGTCAGTTTTTATTCTGTACCACAAAGGTCAACCCCATGAGTCGACCCCTGTGCAGAGGTTGAACCCATGAGTCGACCCCTTGTGACGGAAACTTTCCTAATGGCTAGTTTTCAGCTTTTTTTGGCAGCATTTAATGCTCTTTTAATGATCTCCAATGGCTCTATTTTTAGCTCAGATTTATCTCTAGCATCTATTGAAGATAAAAAGACACTTAAAAGAGGAAGAAAAGTAAGATTTTTCAAGCATTCATTTCAGTCCTAAGAAAAAAGACCTCTTCAAGCAAAAAAAGTTTTCAATTTAAGTTTACCAATCCATTAAAAGCTCATTCAAGTCTTCAACTACCTCAAGAAAAATCAGAAAAGCTTTCTTCATGTTGTGTAAAGTGTATTTAAAGTTTTATTTGCTCATTAAAGGTAAATTTGTATTTTCGTGTGATTAACTCATATACTCTGTTTTGTCTTATTTTTTAGTTTTGAAAGGATTCTAAAACTTAGAAAGATTGATCCGAACCTTGAATCAGATTGTATTAGATTGGCTTGTACCCAAGAACAAGTATTCTAGCTTGAGATAGCTAGAGTCGGAGGTACCGATATTGTATTCTTGTTGAATACGGTTTAGTGGATTTGAATTTCTAAGTAAGAGCTTGGGGAGTAGATGTAGGTGTAAGGTTGACACCGAACCACTATAAATCTTGATTGTTTGTGGCGTGCTTACTTGCTCTCTTTTTAAATTTATTTACTTTCTTGCATCTTATTGCTACACCATGCTTAAATCATCCACTACATATAACTTGCTTAGTATTACTTAATCCTTATGGTTCTAAATTAACTTTAAAATTTTAAAAACTCAATTCACCCCCCTTCTTAGGTTGCATAGCTGGGTAATAAGTGGTATCAGAGCTCGATGCTCTAGCCCTTTTTTTATTTAACCATCAAAGAACCAAAGATCTATGGCAACTCAAGTTGGTGCTTCACTAGCCGAGGGGCAGTCCACAAACTGACCTTCACTTTTTAATGGGTCAAACTACACCTATTGGAAAGCTCGCATAAAAATCTTTATCCAAGCACTTGACTATGATATGTGGACTATCATAGTTAATAGACCACACACACCCACTAAGATAATTGATGGTATAGAATCAACCAAATCCAATAGAGAATGGGATGAGATTGACAAGAAAATGGCTCAACTCAATGCCAAAGCCATGAATATTTTATATTGTGCTTTAGATGCTAATAAATTTAATCGTATTTCAACATACATGTCCACTAAGAAAATATGGGATAGATTAGAAGTAACGCATGAAGGCACTAATCAAGTTAAGAAATCAAAAATTAACATGCTTGTGCACAAATATGAACTCTTTAAAATAGAGCATGATGAATTAATAACTGAAATATTTATTCATTTTATAGATATTATTAATGATCTAAAAAGTCTTGATAAGACTTATTCTAACTGTGATCTTGTGAGAAAGATTCTTAAATCTTTATCAAGAACTTGGGAAGCTAAAGTGACCACAATCTAAAAAATCAAAGATCTGAATGTTTTACCCTTGGAGGAGTTTCTAGGATCGCTAATGACACACGAGCTAAGCATAAAACAATATCAAGAAAAAGATGTCAAAAAGAAGATGACAGTCATCGTCAAGTCCACTACTCAACTCGATGAGGAATCCGAAGAAATAGAAAATGAAGAGCAAGATGAAGAAATGACCCTCATCACTAGAAAATTTAAAAGATTTTTGAAGAAAAGAAAATAAGAGATGAGAAAGAGGCCACCTATAAAAAGAGAGCATAGTAAGGAGAAGGATAAGGAGCAATCTCTTATTTATTATGACGTAAGAAGTCGAGGCACTTTAGATCCGAATGTTCATAACTTAAGAAGGGCCCCAAGAAGTACAAGAAAAAGGCTATGGTGGCTACATGGAGTGATAGTGATGAGTCAAGCTCCGAAGAAGAAGAGTCTCATGAACAAGCTAACTTGTGCCTTATGACACATAAAAATAAGATAAATACTGAAACTCCTAATGACTTTACTTTTGAAAAACTTCAAGAAGCATTTTATGATCTAGTTGATGATCTAAAGAAGTTAGAGGTAAAGAACAAGAAATTAAAATCAAAGAATCAATCTTTACTAAAAAAAATGAGATTATTTCAAATGAAAAATTGATCTTAACACAAGAAAATTGAAACTTAAAAAATAAAATTGCTAAGTTAAAATCTATAATAAAAAATTCACTCTAAGTTCAAAAAAACTTCAAATGATTCTTGATAATCAAAAGACCGTTTATGATAAAGCCGGTCTTGGCTACAACCCTTTAAAGAAATAAAAATTTCTAAAAAATATCTATGTGAACTCATTAAGCAATAAGTTTTCAAATATTACTTGCTTTGAATGTGGTAAAGAATGACACAAATCCTATGCATGTTTCTCTAACAAATCTGAAAATTCTAATGTAAAGAAAATATGGGTTCCAAAAGGAACCATTGTGACTAACCAAAAAGGACTCAAAAAAATTTAGGTACCTAAAGTTAAAACTTGATTTTTGTATGCAGGTGTGTCTTGCATCCCAAGAAATAAATCAAAAATAGTATCTTGATAGTGGGTGCTCAAGACACATGACCGGTGATGAATTCCAATTCATCATACTTGATGCAAAAGATGGAGGGATGGTCACCTTTGGAGACAATCACAAAGGAAAGATCATCGGTATAGATAACATTAGTATCACTCCCTCTAAGTATATTAAAAATAATTTATTAGTAGATGGTTTAAAATATAATCTATTAAGCATTAGTCAATTTTGTGACAAAGGGTATAAAGTTATTTTTGAATCTTCATTATGCATAACAACTAGTCCCAATGATGAAAGTATTAAATTTGTTGGGTATAGACATGATAATATTTATATGGTAGATTTGAATGATCTTTCCAAGATAAACATACAATGTCTAGTAGCCTTGAATGCCAAAATTAATGAGACTAATTGACTTTGGCACCATAGGCTTACACATATTAACATGCATTCACTTTCAAAACTTATTAAAAAGGAATTGGTTATCGATTTACCAAAATTAAATTTTAAAAAGGATAGAATTTATGATGCATGCCAACTGGGTAAACAAACAAAAGTCTCATTCAAATCTAAAAATATTGTTTCAACTTCTAGGCCATTAAAATTATTGCACATGAATTTATTTGGACCCACTAGAACTACTAGTTTAGATGAAAAATATTTTGATTTTATAATTATTGATGATTTTTCTCATTTTACATGAGTTTTTTTTTTGGCACATAAAGATGAAACTTTTCATGTGTTCTTAAAATTTTATTGAAGAGTTACTAATAAAAAAGATTTCTCAATTCAAAATATTCGAAGTGATCATGGAACCGAATTTAAAAATCAAGATTTTGAAAAGTTTTATGATGAAAAAAGTATTGACCACAACTTTTCAGTACCTAGGATACTCCAACAAAATGGGATAGTAGAAAAAAAAAATAGAATCCTTGAAGAAATGATCCGTATCATATTATGTGAAAGCAACCTCCCAAGATACTTTTGGGCAGAAGCAATTAACACGGTATGCTACATTTTAAATCATGATTTAATTAGACCAATTCTAAAGAAAACACCCTATAAGCTTTGGAAAGGAAGAAAACCAAACATTGTATTTTTTCATATTTTTGTTGCTGATGTTTTATTTTGAACAATGGTAAAGAGAGATTAAAAAAATTTGATGCAAAATTTGATGAAGCTATTTTTCTTGGTTACTCCTCTTTGCGCAAAGCTTATAGAGTTTTCAACAAAAGAACTTTATTATTTTTGATGAGACTAATAATCTTCCTTCAAGAAAGTATGAAGGTATTGATGATGTAGATCCTCTTATAGAAGGGATGAAGGAGCTCACCCTAAAAGACTCAACCATTCAAAATGAAGAAGAACATAAAAAACAAACAAGATGATGAAGGCCTACAACAAGAACAATCTCAAGGTACTAATGATCTACCCAAAGAATGGAGGTATGATCACAATCATCCCAAAGAACTAATCATTGGTGATCCTACACATGGAGTAAGAACTTGTTCTTCACTTAGAGATGCATACAATTATTTTACATTTGTTTCTCAGTTTGAACCTAAAATCATAGATAAAATTGAAAAAGATTATAATTAGATAAATGTAATGCAAAAGAAACTTAATCAATTCGAAAGAAATAATGTATGGACTTTAGTATCGAGACCTAAAAATTATTCTGTAATTGGCACAAAATGAGTATATAGGAATAAATTGGATGAATATAAAAATATTATTATAAATAAAGCAAAATTAGTTGCAAAAGATTATAATCAAGAAGAAAAAATTGATTTTAATGAGATCTTTGCACCTGTTGATAGATTAGAAGCAATTAGGCTTTTACTTACATATGCATGCTTTATGAACTTTAAGTTATTTCAAATGGATGTCCAAAGTGCTTTTCTAAATGATTATATTGCTGAAGAAGTATATGTAGAATAACTCTTCGATTTTAAAAATCATGCTTTTTCTAATCATATTTTCAAATTAAACAAAGCTTTGTATAGTTTAAAATAAGAATCTAGGACTTGGTATGAAAGGTTAAGCAAATTCTTGCTTAATAATAGTTTTTCAAGAGAAAATGTAGATACAACTCTTTTCAATAAAAGAAATCATGATGATATCTTACTTGTACAAATATACGTTGATAACATTATATTTGGGTCTACAAATAAAACTCTTTGTCAAGATTTTGCTAAGCTCATATAGGGGGAGTTTGAGATGAGCATGATGGGAGAATTTACATTCTTCCTCAGACTCCAAATCAAACAAACAAAGAAAAAGATCTCCATCACCTAAAGCAACTATACAAGAAAACTACTCAAAAGATTTGGAATGAAGAGCTCTAAAGTAATTGGTACACCCATGAGCCCATCATGTAAGCTTGATAAGGATTAAAGAGGTAAAAATATAGACTCAAAACTTTATAGAGGTATGATTGGTTCTTTATCGTATTTAACTGCTAGTAGACCAGATATTATGTTGAGTGTTTGTTTATGTACTCACTTTTAATCAAATCCAAAAGAATCATACTTAAATGCAGTTAAAAAAATTCTTAAATATTTAAAAGATATACAAACTCTAGAATTATGGTATTCTGAGGACTCATCAATTGACTTAATAGGATATTCAGATGCTAATTTTGTTGGATATAAATTAGATAGAAAAAGTACTAGTGAAACTTGCCAATTTCTTAAAGTTAACTTATCTCTTGGTTTAGCAAGAAGCAAAATTTAGTAGCACTGTCTACGATCGAGACTGAATACATTGCAGTCAGAAGTTGCTGTACTCAAATCCTTTAGTTAAGCAACAACTTGAGGACTTTGGCATCAAACTCAATGAAACTTCCATAAGATGTGATAACACTAGTGCTATTAATCTAACTAAAAATCTAATTCAACATTCTAGATCAAAATATATTGAAATTAGACATCATTTCATAAGAGAACATATCCAAAATAAAGATATAATTCTTGATTATATATGTACTGAAAAATAATTGGCTGATATCTTTACCAAAGCCTTAAGTGAAGATAGATTTTGTGAAATTAAGAGAGAATTAGGAATCTTTGATCCTTCAGCTTGAGTATCTTTCTAATTCCAAGTTTAATTTGCCAAAAATTTATTGAACCAATTTATTTTTGAGCTAAATTCACATCTCTCCTTTCTTAAAAGCTCAAAACTATCCTTCAAATGATCAATCTCTCAAATAGACACCCTTCCTTCAAGTTTCAAGCTTTTTCAAAATTTTTCCATCATTTTTTTTTATTTTTTCTTGCCATGAGTCGACCCCCAGGGTCGACCGTAGAGTAAACTTGTAATTTTTTATTAAAATCCATCTGCCTCTATTTTATTGAGATTTCTTCGATTGAAAAAGAGCCGACCCCTTTGCCGTTCGTCTTCCCTATTCCACCGAACAAGATCACCTCCCTCTCCACTCTCATCTCAAAATCTCTCTTCCTATCAGATTTTTTCCTTTAAATCACCCCTTTAGCATTTAAATCTCTCTTCTCTTTCTTCTTCATTGGGGTGGTTCGAGCTTACCCTAGCTTCAAACCCTCTTTTTCAAACCGACCGTCTATCTCTCCAAAATATTTACTTTTTCTTAAAATTCCTTCCACTCTACCCCTCATCAAATCTCCCAGGCTATTTGCAAGTCTCTCATGTCCAAAATGGCTCCCAAATCAAAGCTACCGCAGAGAAAAAAATTTGTTCGAGGGTTAGAGGAAGATGTGCACAAAAAAAGAATGGCAACCGAGCCTCTTCTACTCCAACCCCTACTCCAGGTTCTGCTCTAGCTTCTACATAGTCCCCACTCAGCCTAAGCAAGGTACCTCTCTCCAATCGAAAAGTGAAATCCAGAAAGAATATAGACTTTAAGTTTTTTGAAAAAGAAGGGTTCTATATTAGATCAAAGATTAAAAATCAAGGATGGAAGTTTTACTGTTTATTAAAAGAAAATACTTATATTGATTTGGTCATATAATTCAACTTAAATTTGAGTTACTGCAATGGAACAATAAAATCTTTGGTGAAAGGGATTAACATAGTTCTTGATCCATTGCATTTGGGACAAATCTTACACTTGCCTTGTGAAGGCTATACTCATATGGAGCTCCCAATCAAAGAAGAAAGATTAAGTGCTATCTTAGGGAGGGCATTTACTGAAAACTTGAATAAATTAAAAGCAAAAATTTTTGTGATTGAGATGAGACTTTTACATCACATGATAACCAAACTGTTTGTCCGTAAGAGTGGTAGACATGACCTCTTATCTGGTAGGAACATATACATCATGTACCATGTGATCATCGAGATCCCCCTGAACCTTCCTACTGTGATGTTTGAGGCCATGAGAGAAACTCTAAATAGGTTTAAGGCTCACATACCTTATTGTATGGCACTCACCCTAATCTTTAGGAGGTTTGGAGTCTGTTTTGAGGGGGAGGCAGTCACCAAGTTATCACACTCTGACACCATCAACCGCCACACACTGCACTGCATGGGTTTCTCAAAGACTGATGGTGGTTGGTCGAAGGGTGTTGAGGAGAGAGCAAAGGAGGAAGGACCGTCTTCACCTCCTCGTGATCACAGGATATCTCTTGATATTCAGTTCGTGTCTGATCACGAGATTGATCCCTCAGAGTCTGTGAGGAGGTATGTTTCTGTACCACAGTCTGAGAGCAGAGTAGATCCTTCAAAGGTCAGACTTGTAGATGATTAGATTGAGTTGATGTCCCAGTGTGTTGCTTCCATTTTATCTTAGTAGTTTGCCACCTCAGGCTTTGCTCAGAAGATGATATCTCAGGCTGTTTCAAACCAGACCTTGATCCCTCATATCTCTACTATCTTTCAGATGCTTACAGCTCAGTCCGTACAACTTGAGGAGCTTGAGGGATGTGTTCTGAGACTGACAGACAAAGTTCTAGATTTACAGAGGTAGGTATTAGCCTTAGCCCATCCCCAATCGCATGAGGACATCATGGAGGTCTCCCACCTATTTGCAGAGGTGGCTAGGCTTCGAGGAGTTTTGCAGAGTAGATTTGATTTTTTAAGGAGAGAGATCAAGAGCTCCAGTGAGACTGTCTTTACTCAGATTGGTGCCTTGATGCAGTCTATGACGAGAGCTGTGGAACAATTGGACACCATCAAACTTTCTCTCCTAGCACAGTCCATAGCTTCCCAGGCTATAGGATTTTCTGGCCCTTCTGCTCATGTCGGTACTTCTACCTGTGGCTGAGGTAGACGAGAGCGAGGACGGGCATGTGGCTTTGATCCCGAGTCTCCTCATCATATCTCTGACTCTTCTAATGCCTCTAGCCTAGACATCTATTAGATCTAGTATAGTTAGTCTTTTATGTCTAGGTTCTAGCTTATAGCCTTTGTAATTGTCGGCTGATTGATTCATGGATAGTTATTTTTTTTTGTTATCCATAATTTTTGTATGGCCTATGTACTTTGACTTGACTCGTATGTATTGTGACACACATGTCATATTTTGGATATATATATATATATATATATATATATATATATATATATATATATATATATATATATATATGCTTTTATCTTATATGAATATCTTTGGATTGTTTTTTTTATGGTCTCAATTGAAATGTCTTAATTTTGTGATATGAATGCTTATTATGAATGGCAATATCTTCTATATGAGCAAATTGAAATACCCTTTATGATTGCTATAGTGAGGGGGAATCTCATTCATTTTTTTCTTAAAAAGTTGAAGAAATGATCTTAATTGATGTTGTCAAAAAAAGAGAGTAAAAAAATAAAATTGAGCAATATACAAAATTGTTTAAAATCGAGCAATAAGTAAAATTATCAAAGCAAATTTGTCAAAAAAAAAAAAATTATAAGCTATCTTAAAACTAATCTTCAAACTACTCATGATGCTTACTATTCAAATAATTGACAATAATGTTTAAGTGATGCATCTTCGTAAATTTAAAATTCTTAATCAATGCTTTATATATGTTATATGTTATATTTTGCTTTTGCTCAAATATTTTGTCATCATCAAAAAGGAAAAGATTGTTGCTTCTTGAATTGATTTTGATGATTACAAAATATTTGAGGAGATTACTAATGATTTTAATTTGAAAAAAGATTTATTATATTTCAAGAGCAAAATCATAATTTTATCAAGTTCTGATTCGAAAGTCTCAAGAGCAAGAATAGAAGATTTGTGATCTATTGGACGTAATTTCATACTTTTTTGATGGATATGTTGAGAGAAATTCAAGTTTAAAGAATTGGATCAACCCCCTAGGTTGACTTTTGTCAAAAGGGACTGAACGGCATGCCATTTCTGGCTAGCACATCCAAAGGAGATGATCCCATGAGTTGACCTCTATTGCTGTCCAAGCCAAAGTTGCAGAACAGTCAGTTTTTATTTTGTACCATAGAGGTCGATCCCATGAGTCGACCCCTGTGCAAAGGTCGATCCCATGAGTCGACCCCCTGTGACGGAAACTTCCGTAACGATTAGTTTTTAACTCTTTTTGACAGTATTTAATGCTCTTTTAATGATCTCCAATGGCTCTATTTTCAGTCTAGATTTATCTCTAGCATCCATTGAAGATAAAAAGGCACTTAAAGGAGAAAAAAAAGATTTTTCAAGCATTCATTTCAGTCCTAAGCAAAAAGATCTCTTCAAGCAAAAGAAGCTTTCAATTCAAGTTCACCAACCCTTCAAGAGCTTATTTAAGTCTTCAACCACCTTGAGAAAAATCAGAAAAGCTTCCTTCGTGTTGTGTAAAGTGTATTTAAAATTTTATTTGCTCATTAAAGGAGCTAAATTTATATTTTCATGTGATTAATCATATACTCTGTTTTATCTTATTTTTTAGTTTTGGAAGGATTTCAAAATTTGAAAAAGTTAGTTCGAACCTTGAATCGGATTGTATTGGATTAGCTTGTACCTAAAAACAAGTGTTCTAGCTTGAAATAGCTAGAGTCGGAGGTACCGATATTGTATTCTTATTGAATATGGTTTAGTAAATTTGAATTCTCAAGTAAGAGCTTGAGGAGTGGATGTAGGTGCAAGGTTGGTACCGAACCACTATAAATCTTGATTGTTTATGGCGTGCTTACTTACTCTCTTCCTAAATTTATTTACTTTCTTGCATTCTTATATCTTATTGCTACACCTTGCTTAAATCACTCACTACATATAACTTACTTAGTATTACTTAATCCTTGTGGTTCTAAATTAACTTTAAAATTTTAAAAACCCAATTCACTCCCCCTTCTTGGGTTGCATAGCTAGGCAACACACATTGTGTTTCAATCTTTCAAATCCATCACATGGATTATCCAGCAGGTTTAGGTTTTACTAAATGAAATATACTGATGCATTAACTTCTACTTATTCGGAGGGGTCAATCCCTTTTTGACTCACACATCGACTTAACAAGTACTTGACTGTACCTAAAAATTTTTCATCACTAAATTAAAAATTTAGATAGTCTGGCACCAAAATACAGTGAATTGCTTGCAAGTCACCGTGGTGATCTCAGGTTGGAGGGACACTTATACCCATGTCCTTCGTGAGCTACTCTTGACAGCAGAATGCTCCGTAGTTGGTTACGTTCAATAAGATATACTCCTACATCTTACTTGCATGCCATAGTAGTGTCTCCACACTACTTGATTATGAGGACAACCAACGCATATGGCACATAATGACCTATACTTGATAATCACTATCATCTTAATAATAATGTATTGTTTGGTCGTGAATCAGTTTAAGGACTATACAATAAATTCTCTTTTATCAATTAAAAGAGTCCTAAGAACTTTATCACAACATAAGAGTTTAATTAAAAGATATAACCTTGTGATAAGAAAGATCAAATAATTTTTATTATTGATCAATTCATATATATTTATAATTAGCATAATCGTCAAATGATTGACTTTAGAACATAATTCCCAATAGAATCCTCAAGGATCAAAGGATTGAATTATATTCAATTAAAAAAATATGGTGAAAGAATAAGAATTTTAAAATTTTGAAAATATAAAAGAAACAAGTCGATAGAGATAAAATTTTAGAAAAATCAAGTAGAAGAAGTACCTCAGGGTTTTTGAATCCTATATTAAACGGGTAAAATGCTATATGCTGGCTTCTATATCAAACAGGTTACAGAGCTAGCATGAGCACATGCCCACTACCCGTGCCATGATCACTCATCTACAAAGTTGTACGGTGAGCAGAGCTGGATCACACACTTTGAATTATCTAAGCAGTTATTCAATATGAAGATAAACGAGGGGCAATCTATCCATGATCATTGTATGACAATGATCAAGGATCTTGAGGAGCTTGAGAAGCTCGAGCTTACAATGCAGAGGGAGTTAAAGGTAGATTTGATCCTCTAATCCCTGACTAGTTCATTTAGGTAGTTTATCATAAACTACCATATGAATAAATTGGATTGTAATTTATCCAAGTTGGTCAAACATTCTAGTCATTACTGAGGGTACCTTGAAAAGTTCAAGGGGTTTTGTTCTTGCTGTTGAGCGAACATCTTCCAAGAGAAAGTCTCAAGAAAAAAAAAGAAAAAGCCAACAAAAAAACAAAAGAAGGAGAGCAAACCTAAGAAAGACACTCTGAAGAAAGCTGTGGAGAAGAAAGTGTTTCCACTACAACTCCAATGGCCATTGGAGGGGAAACTGTCCATCTTACCTAGAGAGCCTAAAGATGAAAGAAGATGAACAACCTTCTGAAGGTATGCTCGTAATAGAATCTAACCTAATGATTTCTTCTACTTCTAGTTGGATGCTAGACTCTGATTTGAGTGCACACATACGTACTTCAATGTAGAGTCTAATAGAAAGTAAGAGATTAAGGTAAGGTGATATGATCCTTCAGGTCGGCAATGGAGCAAAAGTTGCTATAGAAACTATTGAAACCTATCCTTTTTGATTACTGTCAGACTTTAGATTAGATTTAAAAGACTATTATTTTATTTCTGTAGCTAGCCAAAATTTGATTTCAATCTCTGTACTAACACAGGATGGATTTGTTTTTCAATTTAATAAAGACTATTATTCTATTTATTTATAAAATAAATTGGTTACATCTGATCTTTTGATTGACAGTCTTTATCACTTGCATGTTGATGCTAATGTAAACCTAAATGAGCAAGTAGTGAGTGTTGTAGGCTAAAAAAGACCCAGAGATGTGTTTAACCAAAAGTACTTGTGGCACCATAAACTTGGCCATATTGGAGAGGACATGATAAATAGATTGAAAAAGATGGAATCCTTAACTTTGTTAAATCTAAGTCAATTCCGACCTATGAATCATGCCTTCGAGAAAATATGGATAGGTTACCCTTTGTGGGACAAGGAGAAAGGGCCACTGAGTTACTAGCTCTGGTATACACTGATGTGTGTAGCTCATTTGATGTGTATGTCAGAGGTAGTTTTAGCTACTTCATTATCTTTACTAATAATCTATCACGGTACGGATATGTGTTTCTCATGAAACATAAGTCTAAAGCCTTTGAAAGGTTTGGAGAATTTAGGCATAAGGTAGAGAAGCAAACAGGTAAATCCATCAAAGTCCTTCGATTTGATCGAGGAGGAAAATACCTAAGTGCTGAATTTCTAAGATATCTTAAGGAGAACGACATAGTCTCTCAATGGACTCCTCTTGGCATGCCTCAACTCTATAGGATATCCAAAAAAAGAAATAGGACCCTATTGGATATGGTCCGATCTATGATGAGCTTCACTAATTTATCCTTATTTCTTTGGGGATACACCTTACTTACCACAATGTATATTCTAAATAGGATTTCTTCTAAATCTATTCCTACCATACCATATAAGATATGGCATGATAAGAAACTAATTCTAAGTTACCTAAAAGCTTGGAGATGTCCAGCCTATGTCAAGAGATAGAAAGCTGACAAGTTAGAGAATAGATCGATTGTAGCTTGGTTTATAAAATATCCTAAGAAATCCATGGGGTATTGCTTTTACTCTCCACATGACCATAGTGTGATTATGAGTTGCAATGCCACATTCATAGAAAATAGTTTATCTAGGAAGGTGGTAGTGAAGGTTAATTGAGCTCGACGAGAATATCTTTAAAGAGCAACGAGTTATAGATCCTCAGAAATCCATCCATGTTGAGCCAATAGTTAATGTTCTACCTCTACTTCGTAGATCAGGTAGAATCTCCCATCCTCTTAAAAGATGCATACAAAAGAAGAGTGTCCTACAAGCCAATGGCATATATGATGTGATGGAACTTTTCTTTGCAAAACTTCTAACTTATGTAATGATATTTTTTATTTGATAATAAAATGAGATATTTGATTCATCATTTTAGCTATATCTTACTATCTTTAAGATTATGATGAACCCCAAAGATCAGGGCAATAGTTTCAGGAGACATGAATGGGTCATGCCTGTGAAACCTAAAATCCTAAAATTCTAATCTTAAATATTTTTGATCATGAGAACATTGAGTTGGAGATCAATATTTCAAAAAGACTGGCACATCTTATATATGCTCGACGAAGAGGATGACTGATCTCACTAGCTACTTGTGTGGGGACACTAATACAAGGATGTGAGCTCTCATTTGAAAATAAGTCCATTGAATTGACTCATCGATAAAGAATATCTTATGGAAACCTTACTTGTATTTCGAAAGATAGTTCTCTAAGTAAAAATTGTGTAAATAATCCTTAGACTCAAGACTATCATGAAATCTTATGCACATGAACCCATATTTTGATTCATACCCAAGCACGATATTAAGACATGTACAGGATGTTCTGGATATGATAGTGTGTATGAAGTTGTGAGTCGATCAACATAGAATCGATCACTCCTAGTAAGAGGAGATCGCATCTTGTGAATTCTCATCTCTAAACAACTCATAAAAGTCTTTTGGCCAAAAGTAGGATGGAGATTAGAAAGATTTTTTAATGCTTTATTATTGAAGCCATCAATGGCTGATTGAGAATCAATATGAATATGTATTTGAGTTTGACATGATTCCATACTCATGAACATATTTAGGATGCAGGAATGATCAAAGGATTGAATTAGATGGTAACTTACCATTGAAGGGTATATTTGATATTTTTATTAGATTTCATATTTTCTGAGTAGTCATGATATATTGTTAGACATTAATCTTGACTTATAAATTTGATAAAAAATAAAGAGTTTAATTTAATCGTCAATTAGAAAGAATTCTAATTGTTGAACTCGAATTAGCTTATCTTGGACCTTAATCGATTAGGAGTTTAATCAAATTAGGTCAACTTACATCTGGACCTACCATTGGCTAGATATGAAACCCAATGGATCATACAAATAAAAAAATTGATCGAAGACCCTTTTGATAAGATTGATTGAAGTTTTGGGTTCAATTAGAATCTTCAGTAAGCATGCTAATGAAGGAAACCATAAACGATTTCATGCATGTATTTAAAAAAATAAAATAAAATAAATCACAATAAAAAGCAACTAGATTAATTATATTAATTTAATATATATATGATCTGATCATTAAATCAATCTACTCTATGATCTATAACATGATACATGGCATATATGAAATTTGAAAATAAAATCTGCATGCATGCATGGATGTATAGAATCAACAGTAGATCAAATCTACATCTAATCTAAGTTCAGAACTTGATACCTAAGCATGGGTCAATGATTGTTGTTACTGATAAATATGGTAAAGAATATTCTCACTAGTTACTCATATCCACATAGGATGTCTGACCTTTATGAAAAGTCCACTCGAAGCCTTAATCTGATCAGCCTCTTCGGGAGTGCTAGCTTGCACGAAGACCACTTTGTTGGCTGATCTAGATCTTTTCTTTAAATATTTTGAACACTTTCAGAGGTTGAAGAAAGATGCTAATAGAGGAATAAAAGAATACAAGAAACCCCTTCTTTAATTTCTCTTTTCTTTAAACCCTAGGAAGAAACCCTAAGGTCCCACACCCTAAGAGAGGAGACCCCTCTGCTCAATTTCTCACACCAAGAAGAAATCCCTATTTTGTTTTTTCATGTAAAAATCAGCAGCCCATCCATGTTTAAAACTCCCTTTTAAAGTGGCATTGCACTTGGGCTTTTAGGAGTTTGAGGGGCATCCAACTCTTGGATGCCACCTCCTAAAATCTAGGCATATAAAAGAGCTTAGGGCCATGCCTTATTATTTTTTTTTCATACCCCAAGAAGAGTGCGACGCCCCTAGACTTCTTTTCTCACGATAAATTAGATCTTAATCTAATTTCCCATGCACATAGCACCACTTTTTGTTGCACAAAATAAGAGCTCTAAGAAAAGTAGGCATCCAAGGTAATTAGGTCATACCTATTTTAGATGAGATCCAATCCTTATCAAATAAGGATTCAAATTTAAAAGGAAACCACCAACCATTATCCATATTGGGTGTTTGAGAAAAGAAGGGCGACTTCCTACTTCTTTGGCATGGAATAGCTTCATGCAAAATCTAATTTTGCATGAAGACATGAGGGAGCGAGTAGGGTAGGCACAAGGAAGAGGCCAACCAAGTTTGGACTCTAGGTTTTGGTTCAAACTTGGTCTCCTACCGAATCTAATTTAGTTAAATCTAAACAATAAATGAAACCCAATCAAATTAGGCTCATAAATATTTTATCAAATTTTATTCTAATTAGGAATTGATTAATCAGGTTAAATCTAACTGGATCTAATTTAATTAGATTTTATTTAATTCTCTTTAATCAATCAAATTGAGCTAATCAGTAATCTAATTGCTAATTAATTTTTTATTAATTCATTAATCTTTAGCAAACTAATTCATCATAATTTTTGCTTAAGGTTAACCATCAATCGAAATGACGATTACACTCTTGAACTATTCTCAATCATTGATTAGTGACATAATCAGTCAGAAACTTTTTTTGAGTATGACCCCATAGGTTCAAACCTAAGCTGGTAGCATAGGAATAAAGTTTTGAACTAATTGATGTAACCATCTAATAATGGGAGCTGACGTCCGGATAGGTCGAATGATTACAAAGTAACATTCAAGAACCTACTGACGTATGGTTACTATATAATTCATCTCTTTAATTTTAATGCTCAAGGTGACCTAGGGTTTAACTGTTAACCTTAGAATAGTCATCCACATTATATTTCAATCTTTCAAATCTATCACATGGATTATCTGGGTCCAGATTTTACTAAATTGAAATACACTAATGCATTAACTCCTGAATCCGGAAGTATTAATCTCATTTTGACTTACACACCAACTACTATAAGTACTTGACTGTGTCCAAAAATTTTTTATCACTGAACTAGAAATTTAGATAGTTCGGCACCAAAGCATAGTGAGTTGCTTGTAAATCATCATGGTGATCTTAGGTCGGAGGGACACTTATATCCATACTCTTCGCGAGCTACTCTTGATAAAGAGTGCTCTGCAGTTGGTCATGTTCAGTGATGATGTACTCCTATATCTTATCTGCATGCCATACTAGTGTCTCCACATCTTTTGGTTATGAGAATAAATAATGCATATAATACATAATGATCTATACTTGATAATCGTTATCATCCTAGTAATAACGTATTATTTGGTCACGAACAGGTCTAAGGACTACGTGATAAATCCTTCTTTATCGATCAAAGTAATCTTAAGGACTTCATTACAATATAAGAGTTCTTAAGAAGATGTGACCTTATGATGAATGAGCCAAATAACTTTTATTAATAATCAATTCATATATATCTATAAGTAGAACAATCATCAAATGATTAGCTTTAGGACACAATTTCCAACAACTCCTACTTGGATTAAAGCCAGTCAGTACAATATCATCATATATCCATCTTCGATTTATAATCATCAAACTTCTTGATACTAAGGCTTTAGTAAATGGGTCGGTCCGGTTCTCTTTTTCATTGATCTTCTAAAGTTTGACGTTACCTTGATCCATAATCTCCTGGATAAGGTGGTAGCGATGTAGAATCTTTTTGATAAGCTGATGGGACTTTAGTTTTATCGCTTGAGCTATGACTCCAGTGCTGTACCATATAGCAGGACCATCAATAGAGGGTGCCACTCCGACCTTGTCAATGAACTGCCACAATCATATAGCTTTATTAGCAGCATCCAATACTGCAATGAATTCCACCTCGCAAATTAAATTAGCTACAGTATTTTGCTTGAAACTTTTCAGTAGATCACTCCATCAATTAGGATAAAAATATATCCTGACACGCTCTTGCTATCATTATGATCCAACTGAAAATTAGAGTCTATAAATCTCATAAATTTTAAGTCAGATTCTTTATAAATGAGCCACTGATCCTTAGTATTTGTCAAATACTTAAGGATGACCTTCTAGTGGTTCTTATCCGAATCAAATTGGTATCTACTCTCTATACCTAGTGAGTATACCACATCCAGTCTCATACATATTATGGCATACATAATAGAATAAAGGGGACACATGCTAAAATAACAACAAATTTTTTTTTATTAAAATTAATTTAAAATAGAATTTAAAATAGGTTGTTATTTCAGTAAAAATCTGCAACAATAAGATTTTATTATAACAGATTTATAATACATCTTAACCAACCATTGATTAGGATCATAAAATCTAATCAAAATCAGATCATAAATTTTATTTAAATAGATCTAAAATTGATTTAATGTCTAACATAAAATTTTAATCACATAGCATATATAAATCAATTAGAAAAAATTAGTTATGTATCCATATATCAAAGCCTAGCTTTGAAATCGGTTGAAGAAAAAAGGGGACACATGCTAAAAGATTGCCAAGAAACATCTAAAATTTTTTCTATAATAATCTAATAAAGATTTTATCTTTTATTTGATTTACAATGAAATAGGGATCAATCCCTAAAGAATTTTGAATCCAAAGCTTTGTAAAGGTTGGAACGTATAAACCCTCTACTTCACGCGCACGTCAGGCTTCGTAGGAAAAAAAGATGAAGCCATAGATCATTGTACCTTCTCAAGGCAACAAGGGAGGAAAGATTAGATCTTGGATGAGATGTGTCTCACCAAGGAACTGGATGCTCAAAACTTTTCATGCCAAGAAGATGTGGGATGCCCAAAACTCCATGCCAAAAGAGAAGGATCGGTCCTTCTCTTGCACGCCTCTTCTCTCTCTCTTTCTCACCTTAGCACATAATCCAATTATTATGCATTGATGGTTAGAGGTCCTCCCTAGTTATAGATGATTTTTCATGACCTAATAGACTAGGAGTCTAAATTCAAATCAGCTTTGAAATAATCTTTTCCTTATCTAACAAGGAATCCTGTTTAAGATAGGATAGGTGCCTAACTAGGTGCCCTCATGCACCCACGCCTACATCCAAGAGTGGGGCGGCAACAACCAGTACCCCACCCGCTTTGATCGGCCATGAGAAGAGAGAGTCCTAATAAAATTGGACTCTAAGGATCTAATCTAAAAATGGGACAAGTTGAATCCAATTTGAACCTGATTCAAACCAATTTCGAATAAATTGTCAATTCCAAACTATTTAGGATTTAGAACCAAGTCTAACTTGAATTTTTAACCCAAATAAGTTTAGTTAAATTAGATCTAATCTGAAATTAATTAGAACTCCAATTGAATCTCTCATAGACTCCTTGGATCATAGGTCAAATCTTGTTCATTCTCGAAATTGAACCTGAACCTCATGTCCAATGCTAGCTAGACATAGTCAACTATTTAATCACGTATGACCCATAACTTAATTCTTAATCAAGTTAATCTATTTATTCAATTATGTTATATACTTTTAAATTGAACATATGGACTTAGATCAATTCTTTCCTATGTCTCTTGACTTTGTGCATGACTCCATAGATTCGAACACCAAGCCGGTAGCACAGGAACCGTTTCTATACTAATCAAAGTTACCATCTAGCAATAGTTTCCGACATCTGGATAGGTCGAATATTTATAACACAATATTCAAGAACCTATACATATGGTTACCACATAATTCATCTCTTTGACCTTGAATATGCTAGGATGATCTAGGGTTAAATTGTCAACCCTGAAAGATCATCCACATTGTATTCCAATTTTTTAAATCCATCACATGGATTACCCTAGCTAAGATTTTACTCAATTAAAATACAGTGATGCATTAGCTCCTACAGTTTAGAGTAGTCAATTTCATCTTGATTCACATACAAATTTTGTAAGTACTTGACTGTACACAGTAGCCTTCCATTACTACATTAAAAATGTAGATAGTCTGGCATCAAAGCACAGTGAGTTTAGGATTTCAAAGAAAATATGCACAGTGAAAGTATAATGGATTTCAAAAATTTAAATTAAAAAATTTTAAATATTAAACCCTTAAACTAGTATCTTCTTGATGATTAACAATCACATATAATATATACATAATAAAATTCAAGCTATAGAAGAATACCTGTAATGCTTATTTCAAAATTTTGGTAGAACCTCCACCAGCCGCCCAAGCATTCACCCTCCAATGGATCCACACAAGGCTATGATCAGGACACCAACTCCTTAGGATGATTCCTCCAAAATTCTCACTTTAAAAATTTTCTTGGGTAGCAAAATCTCAAGACCTTCTTTCTCTTCTCCTAGCTTTCCTATCTCTATCTTTTTTCTCTCCTTGTCTTCCTTATATCTCTTCCTAGGCCCTTGTCCTAAAATTGGACTTGTCCTTACTATTTTTGGACTTATCCTCACAAGAAAAGAAAGAGATTAATTAGATAATAGGGAGAGGATATAAGAAAGAAGAGAAGGAATTGAAAAACTGAAAGAACAAATCCCCGGTGCAGTCCCCTTTAAATAGTTAGCAACGGGATGCTCTCAAAATTACCTCACACCCTATCCATGTGTGATCTCGTGCCATCCAAAATTTCTCACACCCCATGACAAAATCCCACACCCATCTAGAAGCTTTTGACATATGGCAATCATCAAGAAAAAAATCCAAGAAATGCTTCGCACAGAAAGACTCTTCAAAACATTTTTTTCGATGTTTCTCCGATGTATCGTGAGGCTTCTTTGGGCATAATTTTTCTCCACTGTAGATTAGTGCATCTTGGCCATCCAAGGGACCAAAATTGAGGCACTAACCTGGAGATGGTGTGGAAAAAATTTAGAGATTAGAAGTGGCATGAGTTAATTTTAAGAGTCCTTAACTGATTGGACTCTATATTAGGTGCATGGATAGATTTGGCTAGGCTTCAAATTTTAATTAATTTTTTTGTTTAAACCATGAAGTGTTTTAGCCACAGAAAGACTTCTCTGTACCTAAAAATAGATCAAAATTCTTTGAGTATTTTTCTAGCATGGAATAAAAGGGATAAGGATGAGGAAGGGGCGTCCCATCTCATGGGACACCACTTGGTCTTTTGCGCACAAAAACAATCCCATGCGCAAGAAAAAAATCTTGATGCATGGGGACTTGGTTATATGGTGCCTAATCCTTGGTTCATGCAGCCATAGGTTGATCCACTTCAAATTTAAAATTAGTTTGAATTAATTTAGATTTAATTAGCCCAATCTGGAATCAATTTCAAACTTGATTTGAAACAAGGAGCTAGGATTTGCAACATATGCTAGCATATTTATTTTGCAAGCATGATCTAATCCAATTAGACCTCTGATCAATTTTTTTTATGTGTGATCCATTGAATTCCATATCTAGTCTACAGTGGATCTGAGTGCAAGTCGAACTGATTTGATTAGAATTTAATCTAACCAATCTAGGTCTAATCAAGCTAACCCAATTTTAGCAAGTAGAATCCTTTCTCATTGGCAATCGAATTAAACTCTTTAATTCGATCAAATTTACAAGATAAGATTGATGTCTAGCAACATATCATGTCTATCTAAAAGATATAAAATTTTGATAAAAATATCAAAAATATCTTTAGTGGAAAGTTACTATGCAATTCAATCCTGCATTCGTCCTGCATGTTGAATATGACTCTGGATATGGAATGATGTCAAATTCAATATCATATTCATATTTCTTTTAATCTTTAATAATAATTCGATTAATAAAATATTAAAAACTCTTTCTAATTTTCATCCTGCTTTGATCAAAGACTTTCTGAATCATCAATCGATCAGAGCAAGTAGAATGCGATCTCCTCTTACCAAGAATAATCGATTCCATGTTGACCTACTCACAACCTCCATTCACATTTCATCATATCTAGATCACCTTATACATAATCAAGTTATGAATGAGTATGAACCAAAATATAGATTCATGTATACAAGGTTCTATGGTAGTCTCAGGTCAAAGGATTATATGCATAACTCCCACTACAAGAAAATATTTTTTGATGGGTAAGTAGATTTCATAAGATATTTTTTAAATCGGATTAATTTAATAAACTCATTCTCTAATGAGCACCCACATCTTTATATTAGTGTCTTACACAAGTGACTTATGAGACCAGCAACCCTCTCCATCAAGCATACATAGGAAGTGCCAGTCTATCCGAAATATTGATCCCCTACTCAATGCTCCTATGACTAAGAATATTCTAAATCAGAGTTTTTAAGATTCTAGGTCTTATAGGTATAATCTCATCATAACCCTAAAGCCATTGTCCTGACTTATGCATTTCATCATAATCATTACAAAAGTAAGATACAGCATATGATCAAAAATAAATACCTTTTATTTATAAAATGTCAATTATATGAGTTTAGAAGATTACAAAGAAAATCCATCAGAATACAAATTTCGATTGGCTTGTAGGGTATACTCCTTTCAATCTCCCACTTATACTAAAGCCAATCGTCCTTATATTTTATCTCCATACAATCGAGGTGGTGATCAAACTGCTGCTATGGTAGAGTCTTAGTGAATGGTTCTGCTATATTGTTCTTTGTTTCTACTCATTCAGAATACAATCGAGGTGACATCTTGTCTTTCGACTATTTCACAAATGAGATGGAAGCATCTTAGAATGTGCTTGGGTTTACGATGCGACTTCGATTCCTTTGCTTGAGCTACTACTCCAATATTATCATAGTAAAGTGGTACTGGATTCTCAATCTTAGGAATGACACCTAACTCAGTGATGAACTTCTTCATCCAGACAGTTTCCTTCGCAGCTTCAAAACTTACAGTGGTTAAGTCAGCTACAGTCTGCTGCTTAGAACTTTTTCAACTTACAGCTCTACCATTTAGAGTAAAGACATATCCTGAAGTGAACTTACTATCATCAAGATCTAATTAGAAACTAGAGTCAGAATAGCCTTCTAGTTTTAAATCAGATCCTTCATATACTAAAAAAATATCTTTAGTCCTTCTAAAGTACTTAAAAATATTTTTCACTATTTTTTAATTATCCTCTCCTAGATCAGTCTGAAATCTACTAACTATGCCTAAGGCATAGGCAACATCAGGCATGGTACATAACATAGCATACATGATCGACCCTACCACTGAAGCATAGGATATAGAACTCATTCTATTTCTCTCTTTTGATAGTTTAGGAGACATCCTTTTAGAGAGATGTATGTCTTGACTCATGGGTAAGTAACCTCTTTTACTCCTATCCATACTAA